>NC_133618.1:633219528-633377028 GCF_048593235.1 Sminthopsis crassicaudata
AACAAGCCAACTTCTTTTTGTTTGTCTCAGTTTCTCCTCCTGTACATGAGCATAAATACTGGCATTGCTTATCTCATGGGTTTGTTGTCTGATTTGAATAAAATCACGTATGTTGAACCCTGCATATACAATAAAGTGTTATACATATCAGCTATTATTTTAATTCTTATCTCTTGAGCTCCCTTCCTGGATCTTCTTGAATTGTGATCTGCCACCTTTGTTGGATGAGGCTGATGAAGCCAGCAGAATCACGGAAGGTTTAGAGAAATTACTCACCATGCATCTTCAGTTGCCTTCTCCATAAAGAGGAATGAGTTAGAAGCTCTTCTAAACCTCCCTTCCAGAAATTACATGTGATGATTCTCTGAGGAACTGATTGCTCACATTACTCTAATCTTTCCAAGACTCAGTTTTCTCATCTGTGAAGTGGGGATAATAATATCTATAAGTATTTGTTGTGAGCAAAGATCTTAAATGACCAAATACAGTTTCCCAATGGACTCCTGGTTCATTTCCTATTGGGATGTGCAGGTGTCAGTCAAGAAGCTACTGAGATGAAAGGTTGAGTCTGAACCTTGAAGGTCGAGTCAAATTTTAATAATTGCAGTGAAAGGAAAATGACATTCCATGATTATAAATTACCAAAACAAATAAACAAATGAATGAATGATTAGATAAAGAGATAGACTGATAAATGATAGGTGATAGATAAACAAGATACATATATCTTGTTTATAAATGATAGATAGATAGATAGATAGATAGATAGATAGATAGATAGATAGATAAAGAGCACTAGCCTTAGGCACTGGGGCTCTGGTTCATGCTTTGCCACTTGCTGATTGTGAGAAAAGTTCCTTCTTCTCTTAGGGTCTCAGTAGTACACAATGTTGGACGCAATGATTCCCAAGATCCTTTTCATCTCAACCTAGGCTTGTAGATCCAGAGTTGAAAGATGCCACAGAGGTCGAGACCAGCCCCTTTCATTGTACAGATGAGTAAAATGAGACCCCAGGAAGTAAAATTGAATTATATGATCTAACTGGAAATCTTATTATCTTATAATTGTACTCTTGAAGCATCTTTCCACGAAGCCTAAGTGTCTGCTGTCAAATGAAGATATTAAACTAGATGATCTCTAAGAGTTTTTCTATCTCCAGAATCCAAGATCTTTTAATCCACGATCTGCTGCACATGCCTTGTTCACTTCCATCTCAACATCTTTCCTGGAGTTCCCCCCTTCCCCTTTCCTTGGAATTCTTATTTCCCCTTTTCCTCCCTCCAAGTGCTACCCAGTCTTCAGTGTTCAGTGAAAGGGTCCCCTTTCCTGATGATAACAGCAGTGGTGTTAATAGCTTACATTTGTACAAGTTAAAGCACTGTGGAAAGTGAGATAATATTATTATTAACTATTATTATTATTATTGAGGTCATTTATTATTTATAATAAGGATAGCTAGATGGCACAGCAAATAGAGCGCCAGGCTTAGAGTCAGATAGACCTGAATTCAAGTCTAATTTCAGACACTTCCCTGGGCAAGTCCCTTGGTCCTGTTTACCTCAGTTTCCTCATCTGTAAAATGAGCCAGAGAATGAGCCAGTGTTTTGGGCAAAAAAATCCCAAATGGGTTAACAGTCATATGACTGTCAATGAAAAAAATGTATAAAGCATTTGAAGGTTTTCAAAGTATTTGACATTATTTCATTGGAGCCTCACAATATCCATCTATCTTAGATAAAACAAGCGTTATCATGTTCATTGTTACAGATGATGAAAACTAAGTTTCAGAGAATGGCCTAGCCTTGAAGAGAGGCTTGGTAAGTGTTTGCTGTTAATGGTAGATCACTCTGAAGAAAGGCTGGTTAGGGTATAGTTGGCTCTATAAGGACCAGGTATCTGTGAAGGTAATTACAGACTATCTCTGAGAGTCCCCCTCCTAGATGGCAGCTCTGGTTCTTTACACCATTCCCTGTCCTGTAAAAGTCTTTGGATGCAAACAGATTTCAGTAGCATCTCAGATTGCACTCCGCATCTTTCCCCAGACTTAAAATGTGTGGTTTATGGGAGTAAAGCAGTGGTGGGAACTTCCCAAATCCCAGCAGCTGCAAGGAGCTCTCTACTGCGGGACCTTATACAGAAAATGAAGGCAGGCAGCATCAATCCCAAAAATCTCATTTTTAAAGGGAGTCACAGATGAATCAAACTGGGATATGTGCCATTTGTATGCACTCAGATCTCTTTGGGCACCCAGGACCTTGGATGCTTGCCTGACCATATGCTTTCTGTTCTACCCTTTGCATCCCAGTGCCCCCACATTGCTGGCCCACACTTTTGGACCTTAGATGCATCTCTTTCCCTGGTCCCCTGTCTGTTTAACACCCTATGATAACCAACCTTTTGGCCCAATATAGCCCTCTCATCCCATTCACAACTGTCTTCTCAGCCAGAGCTGTTGATGCAGCTTCCCACCTCCCCAAGCTGTCCTGCCAGACTTTTTAGCCTGTTCCATGGAGAATCCTTTACCATAGCCCCCTAGTTGGTCCTGCCTCTAGTAAGGTCTGGCCTGGGGCAAGAAAGTGTAATGGGTGAGGAAGAAGCTTCATTTTTAAATAGAAGCCCCAATTCTAGAATCTTAAACAAATGGTGTGAAGGATGGGAGTGGGGAGGGCAATATTCTCACAGCTCCCAGGCTGTATTCCATGCTCAAGACCACTCATCCATAGTTTTAATTGAGCTTCTTCAGTTTCATTGCTAATTATTTCAGTTCAATTTAACAAACATCTAGAAAACATTGGATATATTGTAAAGAGGATTCTTATTCATGCATGGGCTGGGCTGGATGGCCTCTGAGGTCCCTTCCAACTGTGAGATTCTGTAATTCTCATCTCCAACACTGCAATCCTTAACACCTAGGGCTTTTGCTGTCATGTTAAGATTTGCAAAACCCGCCCTATAGAAACTATAAATTTCCTCGAGGCTCAGGAGCCATATTTTCCACAAATTTCCATCCCTGGCCCTCTCAGTTGAAAGTTATCTCTCCCTCCCCAAATATTCTTAGAACAATTTGCCTGGACATACTTTATTCATACACATTCTACCTTAAATTATAGATGGATAGAGAGATAGATAGATAGATAGATAGATAGATAGATAGATGATAGATGGATGTATGATATATATAGATAGATAGATAGATTATATATATATAGATTATAGATAGATAGATGATAGATAGATAGATAGATAGATGATAGATAGATAGATAAATAGATAGATAGATAGATAGATGGTATATCTGTCTAACAGAGCATACATTTCTTGGGGGCAGAAGCCATGGCATTTTTTACATCTTTGTGTCAGAATGGTACCATGTTGAGAAGACAGAAGATATATTTTTATCGAATCTCAATGACGAGGGTAGTTCTGGGGCCCCCTGAGAGTTGGGTTTCTCTAATGGGTTCTTCCCCAAGATGAACTAATTGCCTTAGACTCTTAGGAAAATGGCCCCTATTGGGCCCAATCAATCTTTTTGGGGAGAATCATTCTTTCTGTTGTACTGTAAAAAGGATTATGTACTTCGAGCTCAGGGATCTTTTGCCTTTTCTTTTCTACTTTTTTATTTATTTATTTATTTTTTTACTGGAGGGGTCCTAAGAGTGCAGCAGCTTTGGAAGCAGAGACTCATAACACAGGCAGGCACGTACTTGCCCATATTCTCTGAGAGAATTCCTGGATAATGTTGAACCCCTGATTCCTAGTAAAAGGAGAGGTAATTTCCTAGGTATCACAATTCTAGAATCCTACCTAGCCCTAGAAGGAATGTTCTGATTGGACTAGTCTTAGTTTCCTAAGTTTGGAAATATTAGAATCTGGTCTCCTATCTAGTGAAAAGGGATTTGCTAGATGGTATGATTCTGTTATCAAACTTTCTAGTCAGAATACGGAAACTTGAGCCCCAAGTTTCTTGAGCCCCATCAGCCTTGGAGCTTGCCTCAAGAGGAACTTGAAGTTTAAGAATCTAGCCTTTAAGTATCCAGACAGACAAGGAAGAACTAAAGAACATTATGACATGAAAAATGGACAACTTTAATTACATTTAATTAAAAAGGGTTTGCACAAACAAGATTAAAAATAATACACAAATTTTGGAAGGGAAGAAATTTTACAGCCAGTCTCTCTAATAAAGGCCTCATTTCTAAAATATATAAAGAACTGTGTCAAATTTATAAGAATACAAATCATTCCTCAGTTGAGAAATGGTTAAAGGATATAAACAGACAATTTTCAAATAAAGAAATTAAAGCTATCTATAGCTATGTGAAAAAAATTACTCCATTATTGATTAGAAAAATGAAAATTAAAGTAACTCTGAGATACTACCTCACATCTCTCAGATTGGTTATGATGACAGGAAAAAATAATGATAAATATTGGAGGGAATATGAGGAAACTGGGACACTAATGCATTGTTGGTGAAGTTGTGAAATAATCCAACCACTCTGGAAGACAATTTAGAACTATGTCCAAGGGCTATCAAACTGTGTATGCACAGTTGATCCAGCAGTGACATTACTGAGTCTGTATCCCGAGGAAATAATAAAGGAAGAAAAAGGACCCACATGTGCAAAAATGTTTGTAGCAGCTTTATTTGTGATAGCAAAGAATTGTAAAATGAATTGATGCCCATCAGTCGGAGAAAGGCTGAATAAGTTAGCATATATAAATGTAATGGAATATTATTGTTTTATTAAAAAAATGATTAACAGGCTGATTTTAGAAATTCCTGGAAAGATTTACATGAACTGATGCTGAGGGAAACAAACAGAATCAGGAAGGCATTGTACACATGCCAGCAAGACTGTACATTAATCAACTATGAAAGACTTGGTTTTTCTCAGCAGTTCAGTGATCCAAGACAATCTCAATAAACTTTGGATGGAAAATGACATCTGCATCCAGAGAGAGAAATATGGAGATTGAATGTAAATCAAAACATGCTATGTTCACTTTTTTCTTTTTCTTTTCTTTTTTTCCTCTCGTGGTTTTTTCTTTTTCTTTTTTGTCCTAATTTTTCTCTCCTAACTTGATTCATTGGGAAATATGTTTTTAATTGAATATATGTGTATAACCAGAATTTTTTTTTACAATCAGAATTCCAGAGCATTTCTTTAAGATAAAAGGATCATCACTGTGTCACTGCCTCAGCACCAGTAGAAGAGCAATGAGAGACTGAAGTCACAAGATGAGGGGAGAAAAGACAGAGACTGTCCCCTGTTATTGCCATGAGTTATTTGGACAATACCAATCTAAACAATGCAGGGAAATGTCCAGCAACTACAAAGCTGGTTTCCTTTCCAAGACATTACAAGCCCTTAGAGGGTCTCTGTTGTATATAATAGTGACTTTCTGGAATGCTGCTGTATTGTTTATCCAGCAGCCACAAAATGTTTCTCTTCCAGGGGGGATTGCACCATAAGATGCACTATGAGTATATGGCAGTAGAGGGAGAGGGATGAAGTATGATCCTCTAGAGGTGGCAAAGTGGGATGTACCAAAAAGGGAGAAAACTTGTACCAATTATGTCCAAACCATTGTGAACCCCTTTGTGTGTGGTTTTTTGTGCTTTGTTTATGGGTTTCTGGGAGTACTTTCAATTTCTGCATTATCTGTAGTATGAAATAAAGGCTCTCCTGTATCAGATAAATGCAGTTTATTACCATGAACATTTATATACTTACTGAGAATCCCTTTTTTTCCACATTTGTGGAAATCTAGACACAAGACATATTCAATGATTTTTGTCAAAAGCAAATTCTGGCCAGGTTAATACAAGCCAAAGACAGAATTATCTTTTTCTTTTAGCTCCCCAAAGTGGATATAGGTTGTATGAGCCAAAGGCCATAGGTTTTATTTATATCTTCAGTGCCACCATGGAGCTGACACATAATAGGAACTGGCACCACTAGGTAGTACAGTGGATAGAGTATTTGGCCTGGAGTCAGGAAGATCTGAATTCAAATCCAATCTCTAACTCTTATTAGCTGTATGACCCTGGAAAAGTCATTTAACTGCCTCTGTTTTCTCAACTGTAAAATGGGGGTAATAATAGTACCTATTTCCCAAGGTTGTTGTGAGGACCAAATGAGAAAGTATTTATAAAGTTATTAGCATAGTTCTTGACACCTGGTAAGCACATAAAACATTGGTTTCCTTCCTACTTAATAATTTTTTAAAAATTAAATTGAAATTTTAACACAGAGGCAACCCTTATATAAACCAATATATATATATACTTCAAGAATCCATTATTTCTTCTAACACAAATATTCCTTCTACCAATCATGGATCAAAAGCTTTTCACAAATGATATAGGTGCATATTCTTCAGAAATTTGTGATTCACAAAGTCCTTCTTATCCTTACAGCAATCCCATGAGTCATGAGAGGCATTAGTATACCCATTTTAAATATGAGAAAATAGAGAACAATTATCTGAGAACTGTACAGCACAGTGGGGAGAAGGACTGGACCTGGAGTTAGGAAATGCCCCTTCAAAATCCTGATTCTGACAAGCTAAGTGATGATGAACAAGTTGCTTATTCTCTCAAAGCCACAGCTTCCCAATCTATAAAATGGTACTTTATCTAACAGGATTGTTGTGAAGAAAGTACTTCACTTAAAATAAAATATCATTATGAGGTTTGGCTGGGGTTGACCAGATGAAGTGATTTTGTTGTTATGGGGCAGCAGGACTCAAGCTTTTTAGTCCCAGGACCCCTTTCTGTTCTCAAAAACTAAAGATCCCAAACAGTTTTTGCTTATGTGCATTTTAGCTATTGCTACTTTTCATATTAGAAATTAAAATGATTTCTGAACTAATTATTTATTTATTAATTCATTTAAATTAACAATAATAAACCCATCGTGTTAGTTATTTTTCAGTCATCTCCAGCTCTCCATAACCCCTTTTAGGGTTTTCTTGGCAAAGACACTGGAGTAGTTTGCCATTTTTTCCTCCAACTGATTTTATAGATTAGGAAACTGAGGCAAGGAGGATTAAGTGACTTTCTGGGGTCATTTATCTAGTAAGGTCAGATTCAAATTTGGGAAGTTGGGTTTTTCTGATTCTACCCTCAGTACTCTATTAACTACTGCACCACCCAGCTGTCCCAGGATCTGCTGTTGTTAAATCCAATATATAATAAGATTTTTTTATTAAAATTATTATATTTTATAAACTAAAAAAAATAAGGATGGAATTATTTTAAATATTTTTGTAGATCTCTCTAGAACCTGGCTTAGTAGAAGAGAGCTGATTTCTCCTATCTGCTTCTGCATTCAGACTGTTGCAATATATTGTTTTGGTTGAACTCACATGTATCCAATGTTAAGTCTTAGGAAGTGCTTTCCCGGAAATAACTTAATGAGGTAAATCATAGGATAATAAGTACATAGGATTAGAGCTGGAAGGCACCTCAGAAATTGTCAAGTCTAATTTCATATTACAGATGAGGAAACTGAGATTCAGGAAAGAAGGGCAAATATTAGCAGGATGAGAAACCACATTGTACAGTAAAAAGTGCAGTACAGTGGCCAGGGTTCAAATGATACCTCTAGATCTTAGGAACATAGCATGCTTCATAGTTAATCTCTCTGAGTCTCAGTTTCCTCCCCTGCAAAGAAGGAATAATAATACCAACTATCTCCCAGGTTGTTGTCAATCATAGTCAAAGCAACGTTTATGGTTTTGTAAGCCATAAAGCACTATAGAAATGTCAGCTATGAATATGAGCCCCTTTTGGGGGCTAACTGAGGTTCAGGAAGGTAGGTGACATCCCCAGGGTGATATGATTAGGATCGAAGCAGAGGCCATCTACGGTTGTACCAGAAATAGGAATTGTGGGCAAAGGCCTGGCTTCCTTGACCTTCCCTATGCCTGTTTCTTGACTGTTAAGGGCAGGATGCCTTCTGGCTCTGAGATGTGCCATCTTGGAGTGAAATTTGACCAACATCAGAGCCACGGACTCATTGCATCGCATCCATCGCTGACTGGCACAGCCACGGAAACAGACGGGGAAGGAAATCAATTTGAGTGTTTGATTAATTTTAATTTTTAATTTGCTCAGAGAGTAATGCATTCAGTCCGACATGGCACGTTTCCTTCCTTGTCACATGCTTTCGGAAGACACTGCCACTGCCACCAACCCCCTAAAGTCTCTCTACCCTTCTGCTCTGCTGCTCTTGGCCAAATAGCCCAGGATCAAAGGACAACCCCTTCTCCCCCGGCCTGGCAGGGGAAGGGAGCAAAGTTTCTGGCTTTTATTCACCCATTCCCTCCATGCCTCATTAGTCAGCAGGCAGAGCCTCTAAGTGGACAAAGCCCCCACTCCCCCCAAGCAAAAAGATATAGTATTATGGAAAGAGCATTGGCCTGGGAGTTAGGTGACCTGGACTGCTGGGTGACCTCAAGTAAGCTCACTGCTGAGGGCCTCAGTGTCTCTGTAAAATAACAGGGTTGGAACAAAGTATCTCTAAGAATTCCTCTCACCCAGCAAGAATGTCTCATACATCCATTTCCCCTGAGATTCCTTGAAAAGGAGTTCCAATGTAAGAGAAGAGCTGGAAAGGAGAAAGGAGAATCCAAAGGGAGAAACCATTAACTGGACAATGCCATGTACCACAGCAAACTGGTGGGGAAGAGATCATCTCCATTGTGGGAAAAGGGCTTCTTCTTGGAACCTCTCATATCACATCTCAAGCACAGCCAACTCAACTCCCTGTAGGGGAGCGTAGACCCAACTTTTGGGAAACCTGGATAAGCCCAGCTCCCTACATTCCAAATCTGTCCAGAGTTGGAGGAACAGTTCTAGGTAATCTCTGTTCCCTTAAGGACTCTCCAATTCCAGGCAGCTAGATAATGTAGTAAATGGAGCACTAAATTTGAAATCAGGCAAATCTGAGTTCAAATCCTGCCATAAACCCTCAGAAAATCATTTCACCTCCCTGTGAATTAGTTTCCTTGTCTGGAAAAATGATGATAATCACTGTTATCTCATAGAGTTTTTGAAAGGCTCAAATAAAAAAACAATCTTAAATATACTAATGCTAGTTATCATTATTATTCTATATTCTCTCCAACTTTTCTCCTCAAATGGGTTAGCTGTGTGATTACATGGAAATAACTTTATAAATCTGAACCTGTTTCATTAGTTCCTAGTTACAAAATTAGAATGGGAAAGAAATTTAAAACCTAAAATAATATCGGAGCAGGAAATGACCTAAGAACGAAGTATATCAGAAGTAGAAGCGACCTCAGAACCTAGAACATTGAATGTCAGAATTAAAAGAAATCTTAGATCATAATGTATTGGACATCAGAATGAGGATGGACCTTAGGTCATAGAACACCTCCTTGAAAGGAACCTTAGAATACAAAATATCAGACCTAGAAGGGAACTTGGAATAGAGGACATCAAAGTTGTGAGGGACCTTAAAACATAGACTGTCAGAATTAAAACAAGGACCTTGGAGTTCATTTAGCTCAAATCTGTCATTTTACAAATTAGGAAACTGAGGTACAAATATGTTGAGATTCTGGCATCACTTAAACAGAAGCTATTGTTCTCAAAAAGGATTTTATTAGTAAGAGGCAGGTGGTTATCCAAGACAAACTTTCAAATGACAGAGCTGTTGAGTTGCAGGAACCTGCGAATTCTATCTCCTTAGTGACTGGTACAGCTTCCTGGGCTAATGAAACAGCTCGGTAGAACTCAGCCATCATTCATTCCACATCAGCTACCTTTAGAACACTGGGATGGGGCACTATAAGAAATACAATATTTAGCTAAGACACAGTCTTACCCTCAGGGAGCTTACCTAGAGGAGATGAGACACAGACACAAGTACGTATAATATCTAACACAATATATAATTCTAATATAAGTATAATATATAATACAATATACAATTTTACTATAAGTATAATATATAATAAAATATATAATTCTAATATAAGTATAATACATAATATAATATATAATTCTAATATAAGTATAATCTATAATTGTAATATCTAACAATATATAGTTCTAAGTATAATATATAATACAATATATAATTCTAATAGAAGTATAATATATAATTGTAATCTCTAACACAATATATAACTCTAATAGAAGTATAATATATAATACAATATATAATTCTGACATAATAAGTATAATATCCAACAATATATAAGTATAATATATAAAATATGTATTTCTAATATAATAACCATAATATATAATTCTAATATAATAACATATGCTAAAGACTTCCAAAATGGCAAAAACAACATGACAGATGGGAGTGGGAAGGAATAGGTCTAGGTTTGAGCCTTGGCTCCCTTAGACCTGAGGAGAGACATTCTTATCAACCACAGAAGGCCAGAGAAGGATAGAGGAGATGGCATTTAATTTAGGTTTTAATCTATGGCTAGGAATCCAAATGATGAGGGTGTGATCTAGGGCAGGGATGGATCTGCGGTCCTTCTCTCCAAAGCTTTTGGGCGGGTCTGTAGCAAAAGAATTTCACTTACTCAAAGCTGTGTTAAGAAAAGCTTTTATTGTTTAGAAAGGCACCAAGATATCTTGGTGGGCAAATCACTCAAGAGAAAAGTGATTTTGCAAAGAAACATAATCTGAAGGCCTCCTTTATACAGAAACAGAATAATAGAACAGGATAGGCAAGACTACTTAAGTTTGTATCTGGAAAGGTCTTCCTGCTTCCAGAGGATGTGGGGCCATTTAAGTTTGTATAAGAAAGGAGTTCTTCTCCAGAGAATGTAAGTCCATTAAAGTTTGTATAATGTTTTGTTGGTAATTTTACATAACTTTACAGGGCTGTCTGGTTTCGCTCTCATCACAAACAGAGGGAATGATGTAGCTAAAAGTATAAAGGGAGTAGAGTGTATGCTTAGGTGGAGGCATTCCACTAATAATTGGAAAATTATTATCTTAATAGCTGACATTTTATTGTTATTGTTGTTGTTGCTGTTCAATCATGTCTGACTCTTCATGACTCCATTTGGGGTTTTCTTGGCAGAGACACTGCAGTGGTTTGCCATTTCCTTCTCCAGCTCATTTTACAGATTAAGAAATGGAGGTAAACAGGGTTGAGTGACTTGCTCACATCTAGTAAGTGTCTGAGGCCAGATGTGAACTCTGGCAGATGTGTCTTAGTGGTTCCAGGGCTGGTGTTTAACAACTGCACCACTAACTGCCCATAGTTAACATAACAAGGACAATTAGGGGGACTCTACCTCCTATGGAGCTGGGCATGCCCTCTGACTTTGTGGAGATGGATTGTGCATTGGCTCAGTGCTGAAAGGTTTGTACTTCGAGATGGCTATTGGTCCCCGTGGCATAGAGGGGCAATGGGGGGATGACACAAGGCGGGGCTGTCAGAGATGATGGACAACTAAGTGGACCAATAGGAGATTGCAACATCATTCCAAAAGGAAAAGTCTTCAACTCTGAGCCAAAGCACATGCCCAGCTCTGTGGGAGGTGTCCCAGTACAGAAATCATGAGGATCCTCTTATTAACTCCATTATAATAATGTTCACATAGTACTTCAAGTCAGCAGTTTTGAATTTCTTTTTATTGCCTGTAACTCTCAGCTTTCTCCTTGTACCTTTCTATTCAATATGAGACAAAATATGTTCTAGAGTTTTCAACTCATCTGCACAAAAGAAATGAAATAAATGGATCTCAACAGGATGAGAGTTATTTACCAAATATTCCCAATATCTCTTGAGAAATGTTTTGTATTCCCTAAGAATAGATGTATCCCAAGGTGGACCTCAGCTTTAAGGTTTGTAAAGTACATTTTTAAAAATTTAGTTTAAACTTCACAACAAACCTATGAAAGTAGTACATCCATAATTTCCCCCACTTTATAAAGAAACAGAGGCAGAGATTTGCTTGTGATCATATAGCTAATAAGTATCAGAGGCAGAGATCTGAGTCCAAATCTTCCTGACTCTGGTCAGTTATCTACGTGACCCAACACACTGCTTCTAGTCTAAAGACAAAGCTGGAAATGTCCAGCGAAGGCGGTTCAAGGAGGATTTGAGTGGGACACTAGGCAAGAGCTCTCTACAAAATAGGGAGCCATCTTCCTTCCTTTCGAGCCTAGCCCTGTCATCTTCTTGGTTGGAGAGGACCCAAGGTGAGCCTTTAAGGAAAGGAATCCTGATTTGTAAACAGTGGAGGACTGTCAGGTTGCTTTATTTGAATTGTTAAGATAATAGGAATCCCATTGTTCACTGGTGCCTTTTGCATTTTCAGGCTTGGCTTTGGTGAGGGGGAGGGATACTTTGAAAATCCCAATTTAGCTAGAAATCTCAGGGGTCCTAAAATATTAGGCCTTTAAGTAGTTATTCCAACCCCTCATTTTACAGATAAAGAAAATCAAGGCTGATTCTCCAGTTGATAAATGGTCAAAGGATAGGAAAAGACAATTTTCAGATGAAGAAATTGAAATTATATGTAGTCATATGAAAAGATGCTCAAAATCACTATTGATCAGAAAATTTCAATTTACAACAACTCTGAGATACCATTACACACCTGTCAGATTGGCTAAGATGACAGGAAAAGATAATGACGAATGTTGAAGGGGATGTGGAAAAACTGGGACACTGATACATTGTTGGAACTGTGAATGGATCCAACCATTCTGGAGAGCAATCTGGAGCTATGCTCAAAAGTTATCAAATTGTGTATACCCTTTGATCCAGCAGTGCTACTACTAGGCCTGTATCCCAAAGAGATCCTAAAGGAGGGAAAGTTGCAGCTCTCTTTGTAGTGACCAGAAACTGGAAACCGAATGGCTGCCCATCAGTGGGGAATGGCTGAATAAGTTATGGTCTCTGACTGCTATGGAATACTATTGTTCTATAAGAAATGATCAGCAGGAGGATTTCAGAGAGGCCTGGAGAGAATTACAGGAATTGATGCTGAATGAAATGAGCAGAACCAGGAGATCATTACACCTGGCAACAACAAGACTATAAGATGGTCAATTCTGATGGACTTGGCTCTCTTTAACAATGAGATGATTCAAACCAGTGCCACTTATTTAGTGATGAAGAGAGTCATCTGCATCCAGAGAGAGAACCGTGGCAGCTGAATGTGGACCACAACATAACATTCTCACTCTCTCTGTTGTTGTTTGCTTGCATTTTGTTTTCTTTCCCAATTTTTTTTCCTTCTTGATCCGATTTTTCTTGTGCAGCAAGATAACTGTATAAATATGTACATATATATTGGATTTAAGATGTATTTTAGTGTATTTAACATGTATTTGGAACTTCATACCATCTAGGAAAGGGGGTGGGAGAAGGAGGGGATAATTTGGAACAGAAGGCTTTGCAAGGGTCAGTTTTGAGAAATGACCCATGCATATGTTTTGTAACTAAAAAGCTTTAATAAATAAATAAACAAACAAATAAATAGGAAAATAACACCAAAGAAGAAAAAGAATGAATATCAAAACTGAATGATTTGCTCACAAGTAAGCAGAAAAGCCATACTTTGAACTTACGCTGTCTATTTGAGTCTGATAAAATCCATTATACAGAAAGGAAGCTTCCTGATCACCTACAAGGGGGACTAAGATATAATATAATATTATACAGATGAGTAAACAAGTCAAGTGACTTGTCCAGGGTCACATAGCTAAATATCCAAGGCTGGACTTGAACTTGGGTTTTCTTGATTCAGTTCTGGCATCCACCTAGCTGCCTCCTTTCCTAAGGGGAAAGAAGAAGATGCTAGGCCATGGAACCTAATGATTATGAATCACAGAAGTAGGGGAAATCATTAGGGATCAGTGCAGCATATCATGGAATCTAGGGAGCCAGGGCCATTCAGGCATTGCATTTCTTGGGCTGTTGCCCATTGGTTATTGGAATTTTAGAAAACTATGAAAAGAGAAATTCCTGAGCTAAAAATAAGCACTCTAGGTTGGTTAAAATAAAAGGCACAGAGGTCCCAGAAGCTAATGGTGTTGGGGCCTTATATGTGGAGCCAGAATGGACCTCAGAGTCTGACTGCTCCATTTTACAGATGAGGAAATTGAGTTCTCAAAGACCTTACAGCCGAGGCCCAAGATAATTCTGATAAGTATCATCAGAGATAAGAATTGAACTTAGGTTCTGAGACTCCAAAGCCAGTGCTCTTCCCCACTATCCCATGGGTTGAACAAGATCACTGAGGTCTATGGCCATAGACTAGATTCATTCTAGGGCCACCTGGTCTAACGTGTGATTTCAAACTGGCCTCCCCACCATCCCACCCCCTCCCAGGGCAGTGCTTCTGGGTGGCCCCACTCCTTCACATTTATCAGGCTGGACAAGACTTAGCCTTTGCTGGGTCAGGAAAGGTTTCTTGCTGTTTTCAGCCTCAATGGCGATTCCTGCTTCTAAGTGCAAATGAGGTCTCACCTTCCCTTCCAAAAATTGCTGCCTCCATGCTCCATGTTCACATCCAGCAACAGCCTCTTCCCACTCTCATCCCCAGAAGGAGAAGGGTCAGTCGCTTCACAGGAACCTCCCAACCTCCATGACCCTTTATCCAGGGCCTGTTTCTCTGTCAGCCCCAGGAGTCACAGCGGTCCACAAACTCTTGGTTATTGTCCTTGCATCTGCTCCAAGTCACCTTGATAGAACAGATGGTGCCATACGTGATTGGGTTCCCTCTGCCAGCTGTAGCCCCCAACCATGTCTTGCTGATGATGGCCCCACCTCCTCTCCTCTGCATTCTTTCCACATGGTCCTATAACACTGAGGTGATGGAGGAGAGAAAGAGTATGATCAGTTGCCCCCTCATCTGCCAGCCCCAGCCCCCCAACTCTCAAAGGATTCTTGATACCTCTTCTTCCAGGTAGGAAAAGATCTCCATCCCCCAGGGACCAGCACTGGGGCCTAAGGGTTTGGCACAATCACAGGCTGATAGAATTTATTCCTGAAGAGAATTATGAAATCATGAGTCCAGTATTTGATTTGGGGGGGAGGTGGCCCAGACCTGGAATTCCCAATGAGGACATATCTTCTGCAGGCACAAATATGGCTCCTGCTACTCCTTTCCCAGCTTTAGATGGAGAGAGACTGGAGCAAGCAAGCAAAGGGAGATTCACATTTGGAGGCATGACCAATATTTCTTTCACTAAAGAATTTGCTTTTTTATAATCAATAAAGGAAGTAATATAGGGAGGAGGAAAAATGATTGATAATTTTTAAAAATAAAATGTAATTCACAAATATGCTTTCAGTCTTAGAGAGTAGCCTAGGATACTAGATTAAGTGACCGGTCCAGAGCATCACAGCCAGCATAGGTGAAAGGCAAGAAATGGAAGAAGTGTTTGTGATACTGATACCAATTGCCTATCCACTTTTCTAAACTTCCTCTCATTCTCATTTTACAGATGGGAAAATTACAGACCGCAAAGGAAAACTTATTGTCCAAAATCCACAATATAACAAGGAAAGGATTCAAAACTCTTTTTCTCATATGCCTGCTGCCTATTCCCTGGCTGCTTCTAGGAAAGTCCTCATGAAAATCAGCTGCCCTTGAATGACTTTTTACATCTTGTTGTTTGCATGAGCATCAAATGTGTCTCTTGTCTGCTCCCAGAAAGGATGTCCAGACAACGGGCCTTCCCATGGGTCTTGAAACTCAATGATAAGGAGCCAAGTCCATGGCACAGGTATATCATCCATGTACTTAGAAACAATCTTATTTCAAGATCACCTGAACCAAGAAGATTAGAGAGTCTGAACTCTAGAACTGAGAGGGACCTCAGGGGATTTCCAGTCTGATTCCTTCATTTTACAGATACGGAAACTGAGTCCCAAAGAACTTAAGTGATTTTCCTGCCATTCTGACAGCAGTAGATACCAGAGGTGGGGTTTGAACATTCTGAGTCATGCTTTTATACTTATTTGCCAAATCCCTTTCCCATCCATCACCAAGCAGAAAGATGACTGCAGAAGTGAGCAAGTGTGCTGGATATGGAGGAATGCCTAGCTTGCTTTAAAGGTGGGCTAGAGTGCTGCCTCCTACAGGCAGATTCCCAGGATACCACCCCTGCCCAATCTCCACCTGCCAGCTCCCACTTCAAGTGCCCAGCATTTCTTCTATTTGCTTCACTTTGTGATAATTTGGAAAGTCAACAATCATTTTATCTTCTTCTTTCCTCCAGCGTCTAGCACACAGTAGACACTTAATAAATGTCTCCTGCTTGACTGCTTTGGAGTAAGAGAATCTAAGGTTTAGAAGTCCCAGCTATGTCATCTAACTTTCTGCATGACTTTGGGCAGTTTGTGTCTGGATTTTCTCATTCTTAAAAGTGGAGGGTTTATCCAAATAAAAAGGTTCCTCCAGTTCAAAATCTAGAAATCATCCCTACAATGAACCTGGAAGACAAAAAGGAAAAGGATTATTAGTTCATTCTAAGGACTAAGAAAATAGGCTTCACAATTTGGAGCTATGCCCAAAGGGCTATCACACTGTGCATACACTTTAATCCAACAGTGTCTCTACTGGGCTTATATCCCAAGAGATCTTAAAGGAGGGAAAGGGACCCACATGTGCAAAAATGTTTGTGGCAGCCCTTTTTATAGTGGCAAGAAACTGGAAATTGAGTGGATGCCCATCAGTTGGGGAATGGCTGAATAAGTTATGGTATATGAATGTTATGGAATATTATTGTCCTATATAAAATGATCAGCAGGATGATTTCAGAGAATCCTGGAGAGACTTACAGGAACTGATACTAAGTAAAGTGAATAGAATCAAGAGAACATTGTTCATGACAAGAAGAAGATTATGAAATGATCTATTCTGATGGATATGGCTCTCTTCAACAGTGAGGTGATTTCAGGTCTATTCCAATAGACTTGTGATAGAGCTACCTGCATCTAGGCTATGAAGACAATATAGAACACAAAATAATATTTTCACCTTTTTGTTGTTGTTTTCTTGCTTTTTGTTTTCTTTCTCATTTTTTTCTTTTTTGATCTGATTTTTCTTGTGCTACATAATAAATGTGGAACTATGTATAGGAGAATTGTACATGTTTAACATATTTTGGATTATTTGATCTCTAGGAGACAGGGTAGGGGAAGGAAGGGAGGGAGAAAAATTTGCAACTCAAGGTTTTGCAAGGGTGAATGTTTAAAACTACTGTTGCATATATTTTAAAAATAAAAAGGCATTAAAAAAGAGAGAATGAGCTTCAGAGAAAGAAAATATCTGTTCATAGAACAAATTACTGACTGACCCAGGGCTACAACCTTTGCTTCAGATCAAATTTTTGCCATTGAACTATCAATGGTTAATTCAATGAAAAAAGAGGAAATGATGATAATGACCCATAAATGGGCTCTGACTGACATCTTCACTATTGACTCCTACTACCTTTTTCTATTAATCTTGGAAGAGAGAAGAACCCTTACTCTAGGACTATCTGTGTGCTAAGCATCATTCCACTTAGCACTAGAAAACCAAAGCATTTCCATGGTCTGCTGCTCACTAATAACCTACTCTCTCCCCCAGTAAAGAGAACTCCTCAGCATCCATCCCATGAAGCAGAACACACTTTCTCCCTCCCTCCCTCCCTCCCTGCCTCCCTCCCTTTCTCTCTCTCTCTCTCTCTCTCTCTCTCTCTCTCTCTCTCTCTCTCTCTCTCTGTCTCTCTCTGTCTCTCTCTCTCTCTCTTTCTCTCTCTCTCTCTCTCTCTCTCTCTCTCTCTCTCTCTCTCTCTCTCTCTCATTGTTATCTCTCTCCTTTCTCCCTTTCTATTGGTATCTCTCACACTTCTCCCTCTCTTCTTTTTTCTCTTTCCCTCTTCCCTCTTCTCCCTTCTTCCTCTGTTTCACTCTGTTTCTTTCTCTGTGTCTCTGTCCATCTCTCTGTGTCTCTGTCTCTCTGCCCACCTTCTCCCTCAGAGGCTTAACCGGGTCTTTCTGCCTACAATGTTGACCCTCTAACCACAATATCCAGCTTGCTCTCTAGGACGTATACACAGCAAGTATTAATATCTTATAATTGAGTTGAATTGCTTCCATTTTTTTTGCATTTTCTCTTGCATAAAATGAGGATAATATGAACTCCCCTCTTATCTCCAAGGCATACTGAACTATATAGGAAAGACAGAGACATGGATATTGCCCTATCTTTAGATATAGTCTTGGAAAACCATCCTCAGAGAAAGGCCTGGCATTATATTAGTACTATTAAAAAGCAGGACTTTTGTGCTTCCTCAACTAAACCCTTCTCCTCCCACCTTACCCTCTATTCTGGATCAGCCTCTTTCTCAAATATTCTGCAATTTAAAATGGGGTTTCAAGGAATAAAGAGAAGAGAGGAGAAAGGAGGAACAACATGGTTCCCTCTCAGAGGAATTAGGTACTCTCCTGCTCCTTCCTAACCATTGAAAGTGACTTCGAATCCTAGTCCATCAGCACTGTAAGGATTCTTAGCATTCATCAAATTCAACCTCACTCCCATGGTAAACATGGAGAAACTGAGGTTTAGAGAAGGGAACTGACTGACTTCTATAAAGTTTGTTAATGGCAGAGTTGGGCCTGCCCATTCATTCTCCCTGATCTATCTCTGTTAACACCCTTGCTTCTTAAAAGACCAGCTGTCCAGACATCATGTTATAAAGAAAAGATCATTGGTTTAGAAATTGCAGACCCTAGGTTCAAAGTCTAGTTCTGTTACCAAATACCTAGGTGACTCAAAGCAAGCCACTTTTTTTTTTCTGGAACTGCTTTTTCAACATGATAACAAGAGTTCTTAATTTGAGGTCCTAGAACCTAGCATTTTAATGTAATTGGTCTCCATTATAATCTGTGTGTGTTTTATTTTATTCATTTCACATATCATTCAGAATATCCACTTATTACCTAAGTGGTCCAGGACACAAATGATTTGTCCAGAATCTCTAAGGTCCTTTCCATCTCTACCTATATGTCTTAGAGCCTCCTTTCCAGTACATCTATCTTTGATCTCATCAACTAGAAGCAATCTCTCCTTCATCTGATTCCATAGCACTGTATGTACATGGAGAAACTAAGCCATGGGATGGAGAATTACTGGACTTGGGCTGGGTTCAGGTCATTATTCTTAATGGCTTATATTATTATATTATTATTAGTTATTATATTAATATACTTAATAGCTGTATAACCCTTTGGGAAATAATAAACTTGGCTTTTGTTTCTTCATCTATAACAGGGATTCTCAAACTACGGCCCACAGACCAGATGCACCCTGCTGAGGACATTTATTCGGACCACCAGGCTATGGCAGTTGGGCTGAGGGGCAGAGACAGAGTGTGAGCTTTTGTTTTTACTATAATTGGGCCCTCCAACAGTCTGAGGGACAGTGAACTGGCCCCCTATTTAAAAAGTTTGAGGACCACTGTTCTATAAGACAGTAATAATAATCCTAAAAATTTCCCTAGGTTAGTAATAGTAATAACAATGATAATAACAACTAGCATTTATATAGGCCTTTAAAGCTTACAAAACACTTTACACAAATATCTCACTTTAATTGTTTTATGGGAAACACTTCACAAACCTTCAAATTCTGAGCTGTTATTATCAGTCATCACCTACTCTGGACTATACTTATCTGGGTATTCATCTTAGCATTCACCCAAGATTGTAGACTCTCTCAGAAGAATTTGAGTTTACATCACTAGCACCATGGACAGGGCCCATTGTAGCTTCTCCTTAAGTATTCTTCGAATCCTTGAAAAGCTCAAGGACTTGTCAGAGGGCAATATAAGTCAGAAATATTAATCAGAAACCAGAGCCCAGATAATCGAACCCTCAGCCCAGGACTTTCACTACATCATGGAGGACTTTGATTAGTAAGTCAATGGCCAGACTGGAAGATAAGACTATTCTGAGAAATTAATTCACAGTTAGGTGTTAATGAGTGCCTTTGTTTCCAAGTGTCACCCATGAGGTACTTACATATTAGCAGGGGCTTCAATTTTTTCCATTCAACTTAACTAATCTAATTAAGTGACAAATGTGTAAAGGGGAGCCCTGCCCTAAGTGTGGAGGAAACATAGATGAAACACTTGCCTGAAGAAACTTTTTCCCAGTTGAAGGATCACTGAAGGAGGAGAGTGCAAAAGACAGACCCAGATAAAATGCATCGGGAAAATTCACAGAGAGAGAGAAAACCCTAACACCTGAAGGAAATTGGAAGAAACAGGGCAGGAATTATATTTTGCTTTTCTTTTTATTACTAGAACTTAAGCAGAGTTACTGTTATATAGTAATCACTTAATAAATGCTTACTGTTTGACTCAGTAAGTGAACTATTTTTTTTTTATTCTTGGTTGGAAAAGTCCCATTTAGCTAGTGAGTAGTATCTTCCATGATCAAATCATATTATTTGCTGTTCTTCACAATTCAACATGTTATCTCCTATTCCAAGCCTTTGTATTGACTGTCGTCCCTCATGACTGAATCATCTTGAAAGAAAGAATTCTAAAAGTAAAGATGAGTTTTTCTTCTCAGAATGGGGATTCTGGGGATTCCCAGAGGAATGCACAGTGTGCTGAGTGGAGGGAAGAGCTGTGGTCCAGTTTGGCTGAAATGTAGAGTATGTGAAGGCAAGTTACATCCAAAATAAGCCTGGAAATATGGAGAAGAGTCGGTTTTGAGAGTCTCAAATGCCCTAACCCCAAATATGAAATCTCTAATGATGGTCATTTTATACACTGGTGGTCAAGTGACTTGGCATCTGGAGTTGAGCAAAGATATACGGGCATAGACTAAAGGCACTCCATGCAGGTGATTTGCCACTGGGTCTATGGGTCCTTCTGCACTCATGGGTAAGCTTCTTTATTTCCTAAATAAAGAGTTCAGGATGACTTTGCCTGCAGCCTATCCAGTGCAAGACTGTGCCTCTTCAGCAATGTCCCTTCATTTGATCTGTTCTATTTTCCTGAATGAGAACATGACCCACTGCCCACTCTTCTTTCCCATCTCTCCTATCCTTCTTTGTTTTTGTATCTGTCCCCAATGTCTTAAACAAAGCAGCCACTTCATGCAATGCTCAATGAATTCAATTGTGTCTAATAGCTCTTTCCTGGCTATAAACAGATTTTCACCATCCTTGAAAAAAGTCTACACTTGACCCTGTCACTCTCTCAAATGAGGCTTTCCTTCCAGCCTTTCACAATCAAACTCCTAGAAAGAGCTATCCCCAATCATCACTTCCTCTTCTCCTACTCCTCAGGCCAATTAAATCTGGCTTCCCAACTCAGGTGAAACTGCTCTCTCCAAGAAGTAATGGCTTAATTACTAAATAAGAAGGCCTTTTCTCAGTCCTCATCCTTCTTGACCTCTCAGCACTATTTGACACTACCACCTACCTCTTCCTCCTGCATAGTTTCTTTTCCTAGGGTTGGAATGATACTACCTTAATTTCATTTTACTCCTGCCTGTCTGTGCATTTCTTGTCAACCTACTATGCTGTATCATCTCCCACATGGTGCTCCCTATGAAAGTCTTTAGCGGAGAGTCCTACAGAAAGTCAGTGCTTAGCCTGGGCTAAACCCTAGATCTTTTGGGTCCCAAGTCCTAGATTCTTTCCACTACATTAGTGTGTAACCAGCTGGGGAATTTAGCAACACTTATGCCAGGGCCCTGAGGAAAGGAACCAAGCCTTCTCTGGTGGTTCAAGAACCTAGGTTTCCAATGAGGAGAGCGCCTCAGAGTGGTAGAGGAGGGAGCCTCTCCAAAATGGGTCAGAGGCTATATTCTGGCTTCTTAGGGGAAATGAATAATTTACTCAGGAGGTAGAATGCAAAACCAGACATCACCTCATTGGTGTCTCTGCCAAGCTGGCCTGTCTGCTCGGGCTTTGAGGAAGTTTACTTTCATGGTGGGCATAGGGAGGAATGAAGTAAATAGCCCCAGTTATTCAAATAGATAACAGTGCCTAGAAAATAAAGGACCCTCTTGTCTCTTGTCCAAATAACTCATTGAGTCTTAAAATCTCAGAGGTCAAATGAAACTCCAAATCTATTCCTGAAGAAGATCCCTTTAAGAGATCCCTGAAAAGCACTCATCCAGACTCTATTTGAAGGGGTTCCTTTTCTAGGAACTCAGATGTAGCCCATCCCAATTTTTGATAGTTCCAACTGTTAGGGAGCTTTCCCTTATGTATGAAGCTGCAATCTGACTTTCTGCAACTTCTTCCCCCTTCTCTAAGTTCTGCCTTCTGGGGACAAGATATAAAAGACTGATCCCTTTTCTGCCCACCTGCTCTAAGGCCTTCACCCACCCTCAATTGCTATTTCATCCCGTTGAAGTAAAGCTGGAGTGGTAGATTTAGAGCTGACTTTTGGGAACCTTCAATCTAGTCTTTCACCAGGAAGGAAAGGCAAACAAAGGAGGTGGCGATTCCCCAAGGTCATGCAGGTGATACAAGGTCACACAAGTGACAAAGCTCAGATTCAGACACAGACCCTCTAACCACCAAAGCAGTGGACTTTCCACCGAGCCACAGTCATGGCAAGCACCAGCTCACAAGCCACCTGCAGCTATCTATGGGAAGCACGTGCATGCAGCTCTTTTAGCCAAGATAAATGAACAAGAGAGAAGAGCCATCTTTTATAATATCCTTAGACTGGAGCTATAGAGTATAATATACTAGAATAGAGCCCCATTGTCCCTCCACAAATGCAGATGCCAACCTCGCCATACCTCAGTAGATTTCTTCATAAGCTGCTATTTCAATACTTACTCTAATGGATTTGGGAGCTCATCAATCTGGGTATTCCTGCCAATGAGGCAGATCACAACCCATCCACCACTGCCCATCCATGGCCATGTCCTCCCATACATCCTCCACAAGGAGCCCATCCAATGTGCTGGCAGCTTCCCTCTTGACATTTCTCGAACAGCAATAAAGTACAGGGGCTATCCATCAGCTAGCTCTCACTCTTGCCACTTGACTGACCCACTCCCCTCTTTGGCTCATCCATTTAAGGATCAGAGATTTAGAACTAAAAGAGACTTTTTTCTAATTATCTAGTCCCACCCTGTCATTTTGCAGATGAGGAGACAGGCACAGAGAGGTTAAGTCACTTCCCCGAGATCACACACCCAATAAGTAAGCTACTATTTGTACTCGAGTTCCCTTTTCATAAGCACATCATTTCCCCGAAGATTTGTTTTATTCTAAACTTTACTGACACCAAATAAAATAGGAATTATCATATATCCTATACCATAGGAAGCTGCAAATCTCCGGTGGTATTCTTTATAATACTTCCTTTGCACGATTCTTCATTGGCAGTATATTGCAATGGACAAAAATAGTTGCATAATCAGGAGGATCAGTCCTCAGGAAACAAACATACCGCCCATCCGGGACCCTAGAGCCCAGATTTATCTAAAGATGAGAGGGAATAGATGTCATCTAGCCTCTTTTTATAGATGAAAAACTGAGGGACATAGATCTAGAGCTGGGAGGCTAACAAGCCCAACCCTCTCCTTTCACAAATGAAAACTGAGGACCAAGAAACTTTACTGACTTATGAGACCAGAAAAATAAAGATGATACTCTGATTCCAGACATAGCTTCCTTTCCTTGTACCTTATTAGTGCCTTAAGGTTTGCAAGACCCTTGACACACATTGATCCTCTCTCTCAGTCCTCACAACCCTGTGAGGGAGGTCATTACTATCTCAATAAACCTCAATAAAGACTCAATAAAGCAAAGTGAATTGTCCAAAATCACTCAACCAGTAAAGATCAGAAGCTGAATTTGAATCCACATCTTTCTGACTCAGTGTCCAGCATTGTGTCCATTACACCATGCAACCTTGCAATTCCAAGTCTAGATCTCAAGGATCCAAAGTCTACTCAATATGATAATGAGCCAAAGGAGCAGGGCACTAGTTAGAAGGGGTGTACATTTTCATTTGAAGCCAGAGCCATTTGACATTTGTACCAATTTGTGGTACACAAACTTTTATTGTATTATTTTATTTATACAGACTAATACAGAACAATTAGGAGACTGATAGCATTGGGTGCCTCTTTAAGGTCCTTGGTTTAATACTTGCATGTCACTTCAGAACAGAAGGAAGAGCCCTCTAGAAGGGTTCTAGAGTCCTCTCTCAATGGCACATGAGTACATAGAGTTAACCAAAAAAGTAACTGCCTTCTTTAAAGACTGGGGCAGCATGGTTCTGAAAAGAACACGGGATCATTGATTGAAGGAGAACAGAGCCGGCATTTACTTACTCTAACTTTTCATTTTCCAGAGGAAGAAATTGAGTCCATCAAGATTAACCGATTTGTCCAAGTTCACCCAGAATCCAGATTTGACCTGGGTCTCGACTGCCAGTCTGGTGCCCTTTCCAATCAAAGACATAGAAGAGGGGATCCCTGTTGTGTTCTAATTAGAAACAATTGACTAGTGATTTCTCCAAATTTAAAATTCTAGAATTCTATGGGATCTGCTCCTCTTCCTCATGGACTTGACCATCTAATTGGAAGGATCCTAAGCAAGTGGGTGGTTAAAAGACTGAAATGAGGGGTGTCTTGGGCTAGCACAGGATAGAAGGCTTCTATCAGGGAAAGAGGTGTTTCCAGTTGCAGAAACTGAATGGATGATCTTCTGGCACCCTAGCTCTCAGAATGGCATTTGAACCCAGGTGAAGAAATGGGGTATCCATAAAGGCAGAGAGGAATAATAAGGAAATAATCCTCTTTAGAGGATGGACTCCCTGAGCACAGAGGCTGTCTCCCCATTTTCTTTATGGCTCAATAATGGTGAGGATTCAGATCTCTCCTTAGCCTGCCTTCACCCACAGCAATCAGAAGCAGACTCCGTCTAGGTTCTGGTTGGGTTGTAGAAATACAATTCTAGAGCTGGGAAGGACCCCAGAAGATAGCTAATCCAACCTTTTCATTCTAGTGAGGCCTACAGAGGTTCGGTAGTTTTCCCAGAGTCACACAGCTAACCAATATCGGAAGTAAAAGTCAAACCTGAACCTCCAAGGTGCTACCGCCAAAACTCCACCCCTGTTGCTAAATCTGGACTTCCCCACCTATAAACCCCTACAACCAGAGACTAGTGTGGCCCCAGCCCTCCTCTGGCCAGGTTTGGAACTGATGTCTGGGTGGTGACAGGCTAAGGCCCTTGAGAAGACAAAGCCTTGCATGAAGCGCAGACATTAGGCCCCATTATATTCTCTCTTGTCATCCATCTGGAGCAATCTCCACCTGACTCACTATCCATCAAGCCTGCCACACACATTGCTAGGAAACTGTCCTGAGCTATAATCTATGGGCAAGCGCCTGTACAAATGCCTTCACCCTACCCAGGGAGAGGCAAAAAACAGAAGCCAAAGGCCGGGAGAGAGACAAGTCCTCAATAATCAGTCTGTGTGCGCCTACAGACCAGAGGTTAACAGCTCCTTTCTCCCCTCCACCTCCCAGCCCCAGCTCCAAACCTGGAGGTGAGGTGGGGAGAGAAAGGGACAGAGCCCATCAGTTGCCCCCAGGCATTCTGCCATCTGCCCTTCTCCTCACCTAGGATAGCATCCTCCAAACATCGGGTTCTACCACACCACGAATGATTACTTTGGGCCTCCCACCTTGGAAGTCCAGATTGTTGAGTAAGACTAAACTCAGGCAGAAACTCTATCTAGCAAAGCTCAGAACTTCACATCTCACCCAGCAATCTTGCTATCCATTGCCTCGCCCGTTCTCCAAGAATCCCCCTTCTCTACCTCTAGTTCTGAACACAATCATCAAATCAATCCCGTCATTACATCTGGAACAAACATAACAACCAACTGCCTATGGCTTGCCTCACAATATTGGTGATTTCTCAGTCAGTCAATCAAAGAACCTCTACTAAGCACCTACTATGTGCCAAAAACTGTATACATTCTGGGGATAAAATGAAAAGAAAGAGACAGCCCTGGTCTCTAAGATTCATAATCTAATGGGGGAGACAATATGCAAATTACTATGAACAAATATGCTGTATACATACAGTATAGACTGGATATAATCAACAACAGAAAGACAATAGTTACCTTCCAATAGAAAGTGCAATTTAAGGTGGGATTTAGGATTTAAGCTTTGAACTTCCCTAACCAAAACTCTCTTCCCCTACCCCTATTCCTTGGTGGGTTGTCTCTGTGATTAGAATATGAAGTTTTTATAGCAGAGTTTTGCTCACTTTTCTCTTTATGTCCATAACAGTATAGCCACTTAATGACCTTTTTCTGTCAGTCATTTACTCAGTCCTTCTCAAAACATCCAACAGATTCCCCAGCTGCCTAGGACCAAGGAGGAATCTCCTGATACTCTCCTGAAACTGATGATTGTCCCAGTCAGAAGAGAAAAGCAATGAATGATAGGGTGGGAAGTGCCCAGGACTGGGAATGAAAATACTGGGATTCAATCTTGACTCATTTTGTGACTTTCGATAAGTTGCATCCCCTCTCTGAGCCTCAGTTTCCTCATCTGCCAAATCCTGTGTGGGCTTCTATTTTTGTCCAATGCTCAAAGCACTTTGTTCATCTCAAATTGATTGAAGATTTGTTTGTATCTAATTTTAAACTTTTGATTGACTGACACAATCAACTTGTCTGGGCTTTTCTGTGATTTTATTGTTTTCCATATAAAAATTTGTTAAGCTAGAAAGTCTCAAAGGATGTTTTCAGCTCCTATTTATGATGCTGGGGACACTCCCTGCTTTGCCATGCCATGTGCTATTGTCTTAAGACCTTGAACCTATAATCTAGAAAGATTTTTGATGATTAGGTGACCTTAAACAGATTACTTTGAACCTCAGTTTGCTCATCTGTAACATAAGATGCTCCTCAGATTTGAAGCGAGGAACAAATAAAGTAATCCTAATAAAAGAGCATTGCTAGGGCATGCATTAGAACCCAATGTAAGCTTCTTATAGAGTGACTGGTTTTCTTTTCTTTATCTTTGTAACCTCAATGCTTAGCACAGAGTAGACACTTAAAGAATGGGTCTGAGTGTTGAACTTAATTGAAAATAAATGATGATTAATTATAATGCCCTGGCAAAACCCATCTCCATATTGCCCAGCCTAGCACATGAGACTTTCATTACCATGTTTTCTCAGGTGTTCTTCATGTAGTCTGCATGTGTCTATGTAATGTGGGCACAAAACACCTCTCCAGCCAGCCAGTTCTACCCAACAAATCCTTATTAAAGCCCTACTATGTGCTAGGTGCTATGAAAAAACAAAACCAAAAATCAAGCCCTGTCCTCGAATGTATTCTACTGGGAGCTGTGGGGACCGAGAATGGAGAAAAGCAGAACCCCTGTTTTCTTCTCCTGCCTTCTCCCAGCATCCTGCACAGAACAGCTTTCCAGGAATGCTTAATAAAGTTCTGAGGAGTAATGGAATAAGGTTAAGTGCTTGGAGTAGCCATTTACTAAGTGGGGTCTTCCCATAATCAGCCTGAGGGAGTTAATGAAGCTTTCCACACTGCCTAAGTTACTCCCTAGATAGAGATGATCCTCGGCAAAATTGGGCTCCAGAGCTCTGGGCTCTCACACCTGATCTCTCGGGGGCTATGACAGGAAGAGAGATCTGGGATTGGTTTGTTTCATTTTTGTTTTACTTTGTTCCCGCATTTTACAGGTGGGGAAACTGAGACTAGAAAAGAATAGTGACTCATTCAGATTTGCACAGCATTGCAATGATAGTAGTAGAAGCTGGCTCCAGCTAACCTGCTACAGGATGGAAATCAGCTGATGCTTCTGATCTTCCTGAGCCTCAGTTTCCTCATCTGTAAAATGAAAGATTTGGCCTTGAGTTCCTTCCAGTCCCACGACTATGATCCTTTGACACTGTGAGAATGGGTGTGTCTCGGCCCTGAGTAAGAGAGAGGACATTAATTTTCTATTCTTCACCAACCATTGAACCCAGATCCATCTTATAGCTGAAAATGTCTCTGTCCAGAAGGAGTCAGAGGCAGCAGAAGAAGGAGGAAGGAGAGGAAGGAAAGAGAAAGAAGAGAAAGGGAGGCTGATTGGAGTGGGAGGAAAAGGGAAGAAGGGGGGAAAGAATGAAGGAGAAAGAGAGGCTGAATGAGAGGAGATAAAAAGGAAAAGGAAAAATAAGAAACAGGAGGAGAGGGAAAGGGAGGCTGGGAAGGGCAGGCTGGAAGCTTTCCTCCAAAGAGGTCCTCTGGGGCCAGGGAGACAAGCTGCTCCGATCTGCAGGCCAGCAATGTGTTCCTAAGACCAGCATAAGCAAATATTGCTTCATCCTCGCTTCACTGCTTCGGCCCGGCCCCCTCCCCTCCTCCCACACCAGTGCTTATTCTCTCTCTCTCTCTCTCTCTCTCTCTCTCTCTCTCTCTCTCTCTCTCTCTCTCTCTCTCTCTCTCTCTCTCTATTTCTCTGTCTCTCTCTCTGTCTCTGTCTCTCTGTCTCTCCCTCTGTCTCTCTGTCTCTCTCTCTCTGTCTCTCTCTCTCTCTCTCTCTCTCTCTCTCTCTCTCTCTCTCTCTCTCTCTCCTTTCCTTCTTCTTTCCCTCCTTCCTCTCTCTACCTCCTTCTCATTCTGCCTGAACTGTGACTTTGCCCTGCCCTTCATCCCTTCCCATTTCTCTCCCTTGTTTCATGTCTGAGTTCTCTCCCTCCTTCCTTGGCCTTCTTTTTTGGCTTTTTACTTTCTCTTCCACATTCCCTCTCTTCTTTCCTTCCTAACCAGTTCTTTTCCAGCCAATATTGTCCATACCTAAGAAAATTCCAGGGATGGAAAGGACATCAGAAATCAATCAGAAATTAGCACCTCCTCCTTTGACCTGAAAACAAATTTCTCTACTCAACTACATCAAGTGGTCATTCATTCTCTTCTTGAACATCCTCCAGGATCCTCCAGGATGGAGAAATCATTATCATTCTAGGTGGTCCATTTCACTTTGAAAGAGCTCTCAATTTTTCCTAATTTGGCCAAAATCTTTATCATTGTAATTTCTACTACCTGGCAAAAAAAGACCATTGAAGCCATAGCATTCATAATAAGTCACGTTAACAAGCATTTATTAAACACCTACTATGTGCTGGACATGTTGGTTATATTTATATAGCATATATTCAAATAATGATGGTAGTATTTACATGTATCATCTCATCCTCACAGCAACCCTAGAGATGAGGAAATTTAGGTTAAATGACAGGGTCACACAACTACTTAGTGTCTGAAGCAGAATTTGAATTCAGAACTCTGGACTGGAGTCAAGAAGAGTCAAGCCCACTGTACTATCCTTTTTTTTGCATCTAGTTGCCTTGGGGACAGCTATCATACACTCTCCTAAATCTTCATACTTAATCTTAGAATTAAGGAAATATAAGGGGAGAGGTCCCAGAGGTCATCTGCACTTGTTATGTGGAAGGACTTGCCCAAGGTCACTGGACTGATCATTCAGTGGCTGAGCTGCGGAGCCTAGCTCCATTACTTCCCAAGCCAGTGTTTTAGTAATTCCCAGACCTTGCAATTTGGAGATTTTTTTTCCTGAATGAATTCCAAGATCCAAATCTTCACGGTGTAAAACTTTCTTTCAAAGATAGAGAATTTTATAGAACCATAGGTTTATTCTGGAAAGAGCCTGAGAAGTCTTTAATACAGCTCTTTCATTTTACAAATATGGAAACTGAGGTTGGAGAAATTAAGCTACTTATCCTAAATTGCACAGCTAGTCTTAAAGGGCAAGAGCTGGGATTGGAGCTCAGATCCTTTTGCTTCCAAACCGAGTGTTCTTTCTACGTTTCCTCAATCAATCAATGGAGAAGCATTTATTGAATACCTACTATGTGCCAGGTCCTGTGCTACATGAGAGGGGAATACCAATCTACCACAAAGATTTGTTGGGAAGTTAAAATGAGATGACATCAGCAAAGTGCTTTGCTAATCCTAAAGCACTATCCAAATGCTAGCTGTTACTGCTGCTGCTGCTGCTGCTGTTACTGTTACTACTATTACTATCACCACTACTATTACCATTACTATTCTATTGCTACTGTTTCTACTACTCCTATGGGTGGTGCTGTTGCTGCTACTGTTACTACTCCTGCTACTGTTGTTGCTACTACTGTTAATATGGATGCTGCTGCTACTATTACCACCTCCACTACTGCTGGAGTATGACTACCCATCTACTGCTTTTGTCACTGTTGCTACTGCTGCTACTGCTACTGTTACTACTGATGCTGCTGCTACTGTTATTACTACTGCTGCTATTGTTACTACTACCACCACTACCGCTGCTGCTGTGCTATTATTATTGTTCATAAAAATAAAACATCTGTGTCCTTACGAATTTTATATTTCACTGGGGAGATAACAGAATATCTAAAACAAATATTTATAAAAGGTCATTTTCCACAAGAGGTACTAAGCACTAGGGTTAACTGAGGGAAGGATTGCAGGAGGGAAAGGGGGAAATAAAAGACAATAAGGAAAAAAAAAACCAGTGGACAGGAGGAAAACCCTTGAGGTAGGGTCAGACCCTACTAAGGCACATTCAGAGGAGACCAAAGTCAAGTGTAAGAAAAAGGAAGAAGGGGGTGGGGAAGTCCAACCTTTTAGCTGGGGGATTCCGGTTCAAAGAAAGGACATAAAGAAGTACTCCTCATTCTCTTTCCTCCCACTTCTCCACTTAGGGTGCTTCCCCTTCCTCTGAGGACTCCAAAGTGGGAATTCCCCGGCTAATTCTCAGGTTACAGGTTGGTAGAGGGTGCGTCAAGAGCTGGTAAAATAAATGAGTTTATTTTCTGTCACGATAGAGGGACTTGGGTAGCATCTAATGCCAGATTCTGCATTCTATTCCAATTATTCTAAGACTCATTCTATCCAATTATTCATCTGGCCCTCTCAGGTTCACCAAACTCTATTTTCTCCTTTGACTTTATTTCTCTCATCTGTTCCTTCCCTCTCCCTGATCCCCCTTCCTCAGAAAACACTACCCTCCTTGGTTTGCATGGCTGCCTCTTTTACTCTTTTCCAGTTGCCAATGGATCTCAGGTTCCAAATCTTCACTCACACCTGGTGGAGTCTTATTCCTCATTCTCTGCATCCCCTCCCACCCTCATAAACACACCTTCAGCTCTGAATGATTTCCTCCCCTTCCCTCCAGAATCCCTTCACTCTTTCTCCTTCTCTAATTACTCCTCCCCCATCTACTTGGAACCCAAACCTTTACTGCATTCTTTCTTCTCAGAGTCCCAGTGTTTGTTTTTCTTCCTCAACTCTTCCTTACCTTTGATCTTTTCTCTCCCCTCCCTCCAACTTTTCTCACCTTCTTTTCTGTCCAGGCACTAACTCTGTACCTCTTTTTCAGTCCTTTTTCCCTTCTCCCACACTCAGAACTTTCTGTTCAAACTTTTGTCTGAATTCCCAGAGAACCCCCAAATCAGCAGCTTTTCCCATTTTTTACTCTTCGGACTCTAGTTGGTAATGAACCCACTTTCTTCCTTTCCCAAGATTCTTGGGTTTCCTTCCCAGTCCTAGATTCTCTCCGGAGTCTGATACCCTCTCCTCTGCCCCAGACCAACACTGCCCCCCTTCCCTCTCCTCTATTTATATGCAAACTCAGTGAGCTGAGCAGTGGAGCATTGAAGTAGAATGATTGTGGGGACTTCAAAGTCAGACACCAGCATCTCTGAAAAGTGAAATCCTGAGGCTTGGGCAACTTGGGGGAGGGGAAAAGGGAACAGGATCTCTACAAAAATCTGTGTATGAAAGGAGAATACTAGGAGAGACCTCACCTTCCCTTCCAAACACCGAATTCGTATCGAGGTTGGTATTTTTGAAATCATTCATCATTTCATTCAATCTGCAAAAATCCTTGCAAGGTGCACAGAACAGGCTCATTATTTCCATATTACAGATGAGGAAACTGAGGAACAGAGAGAGATAAATGACTTGACTTGCTAGAAGACACAGTAGATAGCATTTGGGATCTGGAAGACCTGAGTTCAATTCAATTCAATTCATTAATCACCTACTATGTGCCAGGCACTGTGCTAAGTGCTGGAGATGCAAAAAGAGGCAAAAGACTGTCCCTTCAAATTTTGTGTCAGACACTATTTCTGTGACACACACACACACACACACAAGTTAATTAGCTTCTCTTGGCCTTAGTTGATGGTCAGTCATGTCCAATTCTTCATGACCCCAGTTGGGATTTTCTTGGCAAGGATAATTGAGGAGTTTGTCATTTTCTTCTCCCACTCACTTTACAAATAAGGAAACTGAGGCAAATAAGTGAAACTCAGTTCTTTCTAACTCCAGGCCCTTCACTCTATCCATTATGCCATTATTTCTTGTATGAGGTCAATGACTGAACTGGACAAATAGGTTTAAAGGGCCTCCATCTTATTAATTGACTCAAAAATTATAGGAAACTTAATTATCTTCTAATCAGAATTATAGATTTAACACTGGAAGAGACCTTGAAGGCTATGGGGACCAACATTCTCTCTCATTTTACAGATAAGGAAATTGAGGTACAAGGCTTTGAAGTGACTTTCCTAGTGACTATCAAACTAAGATTCGAACTCAAATATTCTGATTGATTCCAAGTCCAGTGTTCTACTCACTATGCCACTAAGATGCTTTATTTGACATCAGAGGAAACTCAGGATCAAAAAGTGAATATCAAATTTATATAGCCAGTCAATAACAGAGCTTAGACTCAAACTCTAGTGTCCTTTCACTTAACAACCCAGCTACCTCCCCAGAAGGGTGTAACTGCCTTGTTCAAATACACAGTTGGAGACACATCTGGATAGTTTGAAACTTAAGTAGCTTTTGACCTTATTCTCCCAAATCGTGACTCCCTTGGAAACCAAGAACTAGCCATCTGCTCCAGCACCTGAGATGACCTTTTGGATAGGCATTAAGACAGGAGTATGGTAAGGATCCAAGAACAGATCTGCCCTCAATCTCATAGAAAGATAAGACAGAGCAGCAGAAATACAGGTAAGAACATCATTAGAAAAAGTTGATATATAGAAAGGCACACTTCAAAAGCAAATGAATTACAGACCAGTTATTTCCTTTGCAAAACAATTGTTTGTGGTCACTGTCGAAACCAGACCAGCAGATGACATCAAAGGCTTTTCCAAATCATGTCAGCATACTCGTACTTCTCCCCCATCTCCCCTTTCTGTGTTACCTTTCTTCATTATAATGTGAGCATCTGGGACATGGGAACCATCTTTCTTGTTTTTAATGTGTATCCCCAGTGTTTAGTATAATGTGTGTCACATTGTAAGCACTATGTGTAAATGCCCTTTTTGTCTCTTACCCATCTGTCCTTCCATTCATCTATCAATTCCTCACCAACCCATCTTTCCTGCTATCTACCATGCACTAATCCATTTATCCATCTCTCTATTATCTATTTACCTATTTATATCTAGCATCCATTTATCAATCCATCCCTTTCTTTATCCTTCTACTTATCTTTCTATTATTTCCAGTCCAACTTTTCCTTTCACAGATGAGAAAATTGAGATCCAAACAGGTAAAGTAGCTTTGTCTAGGTTTGGAGGACAGAGCTGGGATTTAAACTCCCTTCTTCTGACTCCAAACTCAGGTTTCTTTCTCTTATGCCATGGACTATCTGGGAAGAAATCAGGTTTCTTTGTGACTTTGAGTGAAATTAAGAATAGCAAATACCTTTTACTATTTACTCAATTTTGACTTAACTTTACTAAAAGTTAAGGTACTATTACTTAGTAATAATAGCTAATATTTCAGTAGTGCATTAAAGTGATTTATGTTATATTTGCTCATTATGTCGCTCTATATATGTTATATTTGCTCATAATATTCCTTTATATAGTAATCCCTGAGGATGATGATATGTCGTATGCTTGGAGTCGGCAGGGCATGGGTACTGCTGCCTGCCAGGCCCAAAGTTGGCATTGGTTATCATCCTACCACCGGGCTAAAGCCAGTGATCTGGAAGCTGGGTGGAGCAAAGACCTCCTGGCAGTGCCTCAAGATGCTATTGTGGGTGGCAACACAAGGTAAGGGAACGGCGAGTTCTGATTATATCTGGCAGGCTAAACCCAAAGCCCAGATGGGGCTCAGAGTCACGAGAGCTCTCAGAAACCACATGCTCCAATCTATATCTAAAGGAGCATCCCCACCATGACATAGCCAATCCCCAGGCTGCTTTAAGATCTTAAAGAGGAGGAGGCCCACCATGTTCTGAGGCAGTCCATTCCACTTCTCGTTGGCTCTGTTTGTAAGAAGGGTTTTCCCTCCATCCAGGCCAAATCTGGCTATGATTCTCACACTTGCCTCTAATTCTGCCTTCTGGGATTGAAGCAAAAAAAAAAGTCTCGCTTTTTTGTTTGCCAGGCTCAGAGAGAGGTAGGAGGTAGCTTAAATTTAGATTCTAAATCTTAGAGGAAGTTTTGGATCCAACTATTGGCCCGCTGCCTGGATGCTTTTTTCAGTCTTTCCTGTCTTTGTGACATGGGCAGGTCATCTGATCTCTGTGAACGGAGATTCTGAATGGCTACAAGGACTTTCCACACCAGGGAAATCGCAGAGCCTTGACGTATCGAGGCAGGCGATATACAGGGGGTTTCCGGCAGTCTTGGTTCAGTTTCAAGCTACTGAAGTGCACTAAGACTTTTGGGACACACTGTATCATAACCTAGATTACCCTCTTTTTTCAACAAACTTCTTTGGACATCTTAGTAGCAAGGGGGCATGGGAAGAAGGATGAATGCAGAAGAAGCAGAGGTGTCCTGGGAACTCTGCTGTTAATTAGCTGCGTGACCTTAGACAAATCACTCCATGCTAGTGGTGCCATTCAGGAAGGTGGCTCTAGGCTCCATCTGACCAGAACTTCATTATCCCTTAATCCTCTGAGTCTGGGGAGCACTTTGTATAAGCTCTGAGGCAGCCAGAACTGTGCATCCTGAGCCAACAAAATCTGTAGCCCCTTACCCCTAGCCTTTCTTGCCATGTCCAAATTCACAGAAGACAACACGAAGATGAAGGACCCATTAGTGCAGGTACATCATCTATTCTAATTTAACTGTTCTCTTGCCTGCTCCAGCCTCTCTAACTACCAGGTACAGGCCAGTATCCCTCATGGTACTCCAAAGCCATTTCCATTTTCAGGCTCCCCCTAAATGTCTTGACTTAAAGAACCAGTCTCTCTTTGAGCCTGCTCTTCCTCCAAACTCCACACCGTGGGAGCAGACCAAGATCTTTCCACTGTGCCTCCTTCTTCCTCTGCACCTTGGAGCACACCCCCCCATTCTTCCTACAAGCCCAGAAGAATGAGTTTTACAAGGGACACCCCTCATGGTCCCCTTAAGTAATCAGCTTTCCTCCTTCTATATTTAAAATAGGATTTTACATCCAAGAAACTTCTTAGAAAACCAAAGATTACACCAAGAAAGGTGAATATGGACATGAATAGAATAAAATAAAATAAAATCCTACTTTAAAGACGTGAACTTATTTAAACAGAACCTGAAATGAAATGCATTAACAAGCATTCCTACCTCTGCTCCATCTTCCCATTTCCTTTTCACCCTCAACTAACTCCAGGCTTCCCAGAATCAATACAAGACTGGTTGAGTAATGAGCAGAACATACCCCTTTTTTCTATTTCCTTTTCTCACTCTCCATCATCCACCCTCAATGGATGGGAAGGAAGAATGTCACCATTAGGGATGCCCTACTATCTTCCTTAGGTGGCTTTCATACAGAAGGGATAGCTAAGGAGATAAATGATAGGCAGGACATCAAAAAAATCTTGACAGGGAAGAGCACTGGACCAAATCTAATAAGATACAATTCAGTGGACATAAAAGTAAAATCTTTTGGTTGGGCCCAAAAAAACAAATTCATAAATACAAAATAATAGAGGTAAGGTTATATAAATGGTTTGTCTAAAACGAACTGGAGAGAAACTTCCTTTTTCTAACAACATGTTATAGCACGTTCTCCCAAGAACTAATATAAGCTTGGGCTGCTTTGAGATAGCCCTTGACTCCAGGAATAAGGAAATGCTATAATTAGATTACTAATGGAATATGTGTTGTATTCTGGGCATCTAAGTTTTTAAAAGAATACCGGTAAGCTGTGTGTGTGGAGAGAAGGATGGGATGAAGAGGCAAAACAAATAAGATTTGTCTGTGGGTTGAATATAGAACATTAAGAGAGGAATAAGTTGAAAAGTGTGTCGTTCATCACCTCCTCATTCATTGGATCTAGGGACAGAAGGGAACTTAGATCCCATTAGATATAATGTCTTCATTTTATAGAGGAACACATATATCGAGGTTCAGAAAAGAAAATGTCACACATGTAGGAAATGGCAGAGCCAATATTGCAACTCAAGCTTTGTCATTCTGGGCCTCTTCCCCAGTATGTCTCATAGCCACTGCCCATATTTTATCTCATTTCATTCTGGTCAGTGATTCTTCATAAATCTTCAATAGAAGATTCTATCCTGCCTCATAGAATCAGAGATGGAAAGGACTTTAAATTACCTACATTCTGAAGGTCTTCCTCTGTTTCTTTGAATCATTCATGGGTACCAGTGCCACTCTGAAACTGCCCATCTGTCAGCCCCTATTCTCTCTACATGACTGACCCATTCACATCCTGGTTGTTATCTTCTGAATCATTTCTCATGGTGATGTGGTACAGCCTACTTACTCTTTACTTACAGGGGCTACGTGAAATCACAGTTATCTGAGAAGTGGGTCATGTCTTTGTTCTAAATGGCTTAAGTCTGAGATCAACTCCCACTTTCCATGAGCTCCAGCCAAGATTCTGATCTGGGCTACCAAGGCCCTTATCAAAATTCCAGATAATACCCAGCAAATGGACCCACCAGAAATGGAGCTTTGAATGCTGTGGCTAAGTTCATTTACCTTGGTATACTTTCCAGGAATGGACACAGAGATGATCGTGCTGATAGACACACAGCCCGAGCTAATTTGGTAGGCTCAGAAGGAAAGTGTGGGAGAGAAGAGGTATTAGATGGCCACCAAGGGTCTCCAGCGCCATTGTGCTGACCTCACTGTTGTAGACTTTGAAACCTGGACAGTCTACCAGCACCATGCCAGGAAGCCTAGTCACTTCAATTGAACTGTGTTAGGAAGATTCTGAATATCACCTGGCGAGATAACACACCAGGCAGCTAAAATGCCCAGCACTAAATCCTTCTACAGAGAGCTAAACTCTGATGGGCTGGCCGTGTGGTTTGAATGCCAAATATTCATTTGCCTCAGACTATTTTGTGGAGAATATAAGGAGAGCACTCACATAGCGGTCATAATTAGTGATGCAAGGACACTCCCAAGGTCTCTCTGAAGAACACGAGAGACACTAGCCCTGTATCGCCTATATCAACATCAAAGAAGGTCCTGGGCTCTATGAGAGAAGCAGAATTGCTATAGTTCAAAAGAAACATGAGATGTACAGATTTAGAGACATTTCCATCCCATATGTTCACATGGAATATTTGTGCCCAATTTTCCAAGCTCATATTGGTCTGAGCAGCCACGTTGGACACACTGTGCACTGTACACGTACCCCATGAAGTCATTTTGATTCTCTTCGAGCACCAAGGACAACAACCTGGGGAGAATAGGAGCATGACTACCTTTTAGTTCATCCTCGCTTAGCCCATTGATTGGGCATTGTTGTTGTTTTTAATATAAAATTAAATTCATTTCATTTCAATGAACAGAAATCTATTTTTTCCCTCCTATCTCCCCCTACCCTGCCACCATTGGGATATAGAAAAACAAAAACAAAATCCTTACACAAATATGAATAATCAAACAAAGAATTTATGTCTCAACAAACACTCTGGGGTCATTTGTGAATTTCTAATCAATGTCACCTCTTCCCCGCCAAATCCATCTGGAAGAGCCCTAGCACTCTACTCACCCTCATTATGGTGTACAACATATCCAAGGAGAGGTCCCATTTGATATCATTGATATCGGGGCTGTCTCCTGGTGAGGAAATTCCCTCCACCAAAACCGGTCAGCACATGCTCTGTACCACATAATCTTAGTTGCCTCCAGCAATGAGGAATTAAGTGATCGCTTGGGGTCCATGTCAGAGCTATGATCTCATGATCCTGAATGTAAAGAACCAATCTGCATTTCTAAAGGTCTCATATCTACAGCCGAAGTGTCTCTTACTGAATCTATATGCTGAACACACCCTGTCATTAAGCCCGTGCCTGCCTATTGAGGCTGCCTCAGAGGCCCAGATGGTCTGGCAAGGCAACAAGATGGTTTGTGAACTGTGTATGTTGGAGAAATAAGGTCCCTGAATAGGTTGTATTATTTTCACTGGAGAAAAAAGACAGCAGGATTGTCTTTGGAGTGTTTCTCTTTTTTAAAGGAATCAGACGGTGGTGTGATTGATGCACCGACATTTTCATAAACAAGGCATCTATATGGGCATGGCTTTGTGCCTCAGTTTCTTCCCCTGTAAAGAGGAGATAATAAAAGTATCTACCTTACTGGGCTAATGTAATGGTGAAATGAGATAACACATGTAAAACGATTTGAAATTTTTAAGTGTTGTAGAAATACCAATTCCTGTTATGATTTCAAGATGGTCTGTGTCTGCAGGAGAAATAAGGCGCTGGGAAGGACTTTCCATTAGAGGAATGAGGCAGCAGGGGAGCCTGTGTATCATTTTCATCCGAAAAATAAGGCTTGTGTCGTTTCAATTAGAGAAAAGAGGCAGGGAGATGGTCTGTGTCTTACATCCATTGGAGAATCGCTGCAGTAGGATGATGGCGAAAGAGAAAAGGACATGCCGGTGGTTACAGGTTCACAGGTTCAGAGGAAACATCAAACACCAGGTGGGAGATGGGAATGAGGCAGATTAACTTCTGACCCTGGGTTCAAGTCTCTGGAGTGAGGAGCCCAGTCTAGGGGGAAGGGCAGAGCTCTGGTCGAGGGATGTCACTGCCCTCCTTCCCATCCCCCTCCTCCAGATGTCAAGGCTGCCCCCTCTCTCAGGTACCAGCTGATCAGCCCCCTCCAAGAGAGACCCACGCTTAGCCTTTAGGATTCTTCTCATTAGCAGTACAGAATTAGTGAGTTCACTGGAAGGGTGGCAGGCAGGGTCAGGGAACAGGTCCCACAGCTAATTAGCAGCTCTATACCTTCTTTTGTTTGAACCAGAGCCCTTCTTTTCTTCCTTCTCCTCAAAACATAATATGATTAAATACGCTGGGCCTATCACCAATAATAGAATTAAAGATGATTGAAAAAAAGAAAAACTGTTCTTCCTCCTTCTCTCCATGGTGCCCAAACCCCTGCCAATGGTAAAAGGGAGAATGGAGCTGGACTTGAGAAGGAATTGCCTCCCTGGGGTCCAGGCCGGCAAGGGGAAAGAAGATTGCATTATGAATCATGGGATCTGGGTTCAAGTTGTAGTTCTTCCAATGTCTTGTGGGTCATCCCCCAGTCCCAGATTTCTCTGGAGGTTGGAGGAGATCAGAACAAACCTTTATGACTCCCATTTTTACAATGCTTCTCGAGGATTTGCTTCACAACAATTCTGGGAAGTCAATGATGCGATATCACAAGCAGAGGTCACCATAAGATTATAGACTTGTTCATCTATAGCTGTAAGGTAAGGCATCAGAGGCCATCTAGTCCAATGCCTCCATTGAGACCATCTAGTCCAATGCCTCCACTGAAGCCATCCAGTCCGTTGCCTCCATTGAGGCCATCCAGTCCACTGCCTCCATTGAGGCCATCCAGTCCACTACTTCCATTGAGGCCATCCAGTCCAGTGCCTCCACTGAGGCCATCTAGTCCACTGCCTCCATTGAGGCCATCCAGTCCAGTGCCTCCACTGAGGCCATCTAGTCCAATGCCTCCATTTTATAGATGGAGAAAATGAGGCTGAGATAGCTTAGGGATTTGCTTACAGTCAAGCAACTTAGAAATATCAGAGGCAGGATTTGGAACCAAGTTTTCTGACTCAGAAGGTCAATCTTGCCATTGGTATTATTCCCATTTTACAGATGAGCTGAGAGAGAGGTGTCTTGTTCAAAATAACAGTTAATGAGTGTCAGGTTTCCTGACTCCAAAGGCCAGCACTCCTTCCATTCTACTAGAATTTTGAGGTCCTTTCCAGAGCTGGCATTCCACAATTCTAGGCTTAGTTGCCTTGGTTGCCAAATATTTCCTAATTACTTCCCAAAAGGGAGCACCTAGGCTCCTGACCTTTATATTATACTCTACAAACCTGATAAGGTTCAAAGTTAGAACTGGAAAGCTCTTTAGAAATTAATCAACCCCCCCCCCCCTTTCTGAACAAGGAAATTAAGACTCAGAGAGAAAGGACTTATCCAATGTCACACAATAACAAGGTCAGAACTAAAACTCAGGACTTCTCATTCCAAATTCAGCACTCTTCACTGAACTACTTTATCCTTCAATGTTTTCTCTGTCTCTTTGTGTGTGTATGTGGGGGGGGGGGGGCGTCTCTCTGCTTCTGTCTGTCTCTTTGTCTCATGTCTGGCTCAAGGAAAGGAGAAACTCTGAAGAGGCTTTTAACTGCCTTGAATTTGCTCTTGCAAAATATTGGATAGAAAGAATGCCAAAACCTTGAGTCTTCATACTTCTGTCCCCCTATGTTCTCCCTATGAAGGAGTGGGAGAGAATGAAGAGCAGCTCAAACCAGGGCTTAGATGCCCCCATTTTGGCTCTAAGTAGGCCTGTCGTTTGAAGGGCTTCAGTCTGGTAAGCATGTCCCCTTTCGGTCTCTTGCAGGGGTCATCAGCCATCGATCCTGTCTGAAGAGCCTGATCGCCTCAGCTCAGCCTCACTACCCATGGGTCCCTTGGTCATTTCAGCTATTTAAGCCATAGTAAATAGTTATGATTATCGTAAGTCATGAAAAATAAAAGAGAATGATGATTGATCTACTGATAAATTCTGTGCATATGTCTGATACTGTCAGGAGAAGCCAAGAAAGAAAGCCTGAGTGGAGAAGTTGAGCCAGCTGGGACATGGCTCTCCTGGTGATTTGTCTGTCTGACTTACTCCTCAGGCTTCTTTCTTGAGTCAACCTCCACATCAGGTCCACAAACTGTGGGTCCCCAAAGCTCTGTCCCTGCTCTTCCCTTTCCACATTCTTGGTGACCTCATCAAATTCTATGAATTATCCTCTTTATGTCAAAGACTCAGAAAAGCCAGCTCCAGACTCTGCCCTGGGAGCCCCAAATCATAGCCATTGCCTACGGGACACTGTGGCTTAGACATCTCTGCTCAACCTATTCCAAAGAGAACTCATTATTTTTCACCCCAATAAATTCCCCATTCTTTCACATGTCTGTATAAGGATGATAGGGCCTTGAATTTAGAGCAAGATGGGACTAAGAGACCATCCAGTTCAAACAGTTCATTTTATATTAACACGAAGGCTTTTGAGCAACAGAGTGATGTGTTCAGAAAATTTTAAGTAGGGAAACTGAGGCCCCTAGAGGTTAAACAATATACCCCAGGTCACAAAGGTGGTAAGAGGCAGACGTGGGATCCAGATCTATAAACCCAGGACCTTTGAATCCAGACCTGATGCTATCACCACTACCCATGTTGACAAGGTCAAAGTCACACTTGACTCCTTACTCACATTCTCCCTACATTTGGGCACAGCTAAGGGGTATAGTGGATAGAACTTCAGAATTGGAGTCCTGTTCTTTCACCTCTGGGGAAAAGTCTTCTCTAAAATGTGATGTCCAGGATTACTTCAGATGGAACGTAATTTGGGCAGCGCACAGTGGGACTATTCTCTCACTTGTTTTGTATACCAAGTTTCTCTTTATACAGCCTAGATTAACTAGCTTCTTTTTCCATCCCTGGTGGTTCTGTGATTTTCATGGGAATAAAAGACAAAGAATGATTTTGCTTAGGTTTAAGAATACTAGGAGAAGTCTACTAGAAATAGCCACTAACACTACGAAGGACAAGTCATTTGTCATTATATCACTTTTAAAAGTCATCCAACTTAATAGCTTTCTATCCTTCCAAATTTCACATATCAGATTTCAAATGTTATAAATCTCCTACATTTTAATGCAAGCCATTGATAAAAAATGCTGAACTGTCCCAGGCTAAGACAGATCCTCAGGGACCTCTCCAGAAGCTTCCCTCCAGGTTAACATCAATCTCTTAATGACTACTCCGAGTCTAGTCATTCTGTGCCTGTGGATCTGCCCATTATGCCATTTCTCTCCATTTTGTCCATAACCAGAGCAAGAAGTGCTGTTCAATGCTTTGCTGAAATGCTACACCTATAGCATTTATCCATTTATCTAGCAGACAACTTAGCCAGTCAAAAAAGGAAATGAGGTTATATGGGAATGACCTGTTCTCAATGAAGCTGTGTGGGCATGTAATAATCACTGTTTCCCTTTGTAAGGGCTCCCACATCATCTGTTTAATAATAATTTCAAGAATTTTTCTAGGAATCAAAGTCAAGCTCACTGGCCCATAGCTTTCAGACTCTATTCTCTTCCTTTTTTGTTAACAGAAACAGTATCTGGCCTTGCCCTGGAGCGCGCTCTGATCAAGACTGTTTGCAGATCACTAACATATTCAACAAAACTGCATTCACTGGTTCACTTAATGCCATAGGACCATTGCTTCCCTTATCACAGGGGATTCCCACTTCCTTTCTTCCTTGACTGCTCAGTTCTCTCCTAGACCATCTTCGCTGCACTGATCACTCTTTCTTCTTCCTTCCATCTTGACCTGGTGGTGGACCATTTCAACTCAACACTGTCCTCTTCTTGTATCATTAGTTACACCCGGCGAAGCTTCAGTCTTGGATCACTCCCACCACTTGTCACCTTTACTCCTTCATACGTGCTGTTGAATGAAGGTGAAGAAAATCTTGCAATGATTCTAACTGGGTCCACTACACATTTATGTTATAAATTTGCTCCTCCCTGTTGCTAGGCAATGCTACTATACCTCCCTTATTGACTCTCATTCCAAATCAACTCACTATCTCACTCTCCACAACAGCTCTTCCAAACTTTCTCATCCCTCCTCAAACCCCTGATGGCTCCTCTGCCCCAGACTCTCAGCTGAGAACCTTATCTTCGGTTTTACAGAAAAAAAAAATCACCATGAGCCCCTCCTTCTCTCCTCTTCCTCATCTCCTATCAGTCAGGTACCTTCTGCTCCTTTCTTCTTCACCCCTGTCTCACATGATGAAGTTTTCTTAATCCTCACCAAGACTAAGCACTCTATTTATTTAAACATTTATATTCCATCCCATCTCCTCCATCAGATTTTCCCTTCTGGTATCCCCACTCTCACTTATTTCTTTCTCTTCCTTTCTTATTGCCTATAATCACGTCCATGTCTCCTCCATCCAGAAAAAAGCAATCTTCATCGATCCTTCCTTTCCCACTAACTATTGAACTACATCTCTTCTGCCTTTTAAGTCTCAAATAAGATTCCATATTCCTCAGGAGGCCTATCTCAATACTTCTTAATTCTAGTTCCTTCTCTCTCTTAATTATTTCCTATTTATCCCATATGCAGCTTGTTCATGTATATATGTGTGTGTGTGTGTGTGTGTGTGTGTGTGTATGTGTGTGTGGTGTGTATGTATGTGTATGTATGTATGTATATGTATGTATGTATGTATATATATACATATATGCTCATATGTTTATTTGTTGCCTAATTTTAAGACTTAAGACTCAAGAGCTCTTAAGGTAGAATCTGCCTTTTGCATCTTTTTTAATCCCAGCATTTAGCATAGTGCATGGCAAACAGAAGGTATTTAATAAATGCTTATTGATTCATTGCAGATAGCCATTTGTTTTATGCTCTCCAGGCCCAAAATGATTCTAACTTAAGGTTCTTAATCTTTCTATGTTATTCCATGGACACCTTTGTCAGACTAGTGAAGAGTGGTGTGTGGTCTACCTTCATAATTGAAGGAAAGATTAGTGAAAATAAAGATGTCTTTTTCCCCATCCTGGTTTACCAATGCCCTGAAATTGGCCCATGGATCCCAGGTCAAGGACACCTGCATTCTAATCAGAAATTAAAACCGAGTAGTTCAGCCTTCTTCTCAACCTTGTTCTTTTGTGCCATCCCATCTGCTTTGACAGCAGCCCTCCCCCTCTTTGATCCTAATCTCTTTCCCAGTATTGCTCAGAAAAGAAAGGCAGCCCTTTTCATTGCCCTTAGTATTCTCCTGCAGCCTCCACTCATTCTGGGTTTTAGCACTCCTGCCACAATCCTTGCAAGGCCAGGCTGTATTTGTATTCAGCCTCGGTTACCTGCCCCCGCTCCCATCTCCTCTACAAGTCTTTCTAAACTCTGAGTTGGTTGATGAATTCCCTCTGCTTCCCCATCACTCTCTTCAGGCAGCTCCTTTTTCCTCCTCATCAGAATCATTTCTGCTTGTGTCTTCAGAATTTCCTTCTTGAGAACTTCCCATCCCTCTTGAGCTGACATCCCTTGAGGAATATTAGGCAAAGGATCCCACCTATCTTTTTGCTGAATCCTTTGAAAATGTGTTCTCTTAAGCCGGGGAGAGATTCAAGCTACAGAGGGCTATGGCAACCAGGCATCTAAGTTTGCACTAAGTTTAGCATTAATAAGGCAAGCCTGGAGGTGATAAGGGAGCCAGATTGCCTCGAGGGGCAACTAGTCAGAAACAGAGTCAGTCAAAACTCCTGGCAGCAATGGCATCGGTTCCATTGAGTGGCCCCTGACCTTCCATCCTGGTTGAGATCAGGGAGTGGGGAGAGAAAGGATAAAAGATCAAAAGGGAAGGGGGGAGAGAAAGATGACAGAGAGAGAAAAAGAGAGACAGACAGAGACAGAGAAACAGAGACAGAGAGAAAGACAAAAAGGGAGAGAGAGAGAAAGAGACAGAGACAAAGAGAGAGAGAGAGACAGAAAGAGAGACAGAAAAATAGAGTGACAGAGATAGACAGAGAAACAGAGGGACACAGGCAGAGAGAGAAAAAAGAAGAAGAAGGAGGAGGAAGAGGAGGAGGAGGAGCAGGAAAAGGAGGAGGAAGAGGAGGAGGAGGGGGAGTAGGAGAAGGAGGAGGAGGAGGAGAAGGAGGAAGAGGAGGAGGAAGAGGAGGAGGAAGAGGAGGAGGAAGAGGAGGAGGAGGAGGAAGAGGAGGAGGAAGAGGAGAAGGAAGAGGAGGAGGAAGAGGAGGAGGAAGAGGAGGAGGAGGAGGAAAAAAGCAGGAATGAAACAGAAACCTACTTTCCTCAAATCTTGGATGCCCATCACACTCTGCCCGGCTATACTCTTCTGTTTCATAACTCAATATGATGGAACAGTCCCTTGCCCCAGAGCTTCTTGTCTTTCCTCCCTGAGCAAATAGTTCTTCCTTGTTGGTCAGAATTAGGTCATAGGCCAGTTTCCTCTGTTGACTCTTCCACCTTTTGAAGGATGAAGTTATCACTAAGGCAAGCCACAAATTTATCACCAGCTGTGCTTTTTGGCAGAGAGAGAGGTCCAACAGATGTCCAAATAGCAGAAGTCCCCTGACACTTGGATACCATCTTTCTAAAGCAAGCTTCTTCTCTTAGCTCTGCAATACCTGATGGCACCTTGGACAAGTCATTGATCCTGTGGAGGGCCCACCTTCATCTTTACCATAATAAGGTGGGCCTAGGTGATCTCTATTCCCTGCTTCAGGCCTGTGATCTATTGATCCCATTTGAACTTTTTTCTGCAGTCTAAACCTCTTTCTCCCTTATGGCTCCAGGATCTGTAGGGTTGCCCCACAACAATAATGTCTCTCTTTCCTCCGTCCTACCTTGATCCTCACCCAAATGTTTTCTCCTATCATTCCCCTTTCTGCTCTCTGGGTTTCTATAAATGAACACATTTTCTTAGAATACAATGTTACTATACACACTTACATAAGCACACACACACACACACACACACACATCTTTTTTCTGTTCCTCCTAAGAGATAAATCCTTCTAGAGAAGCAGTGTGGTGTGGTGGATAGAGAGCTGGTTTGAGCATCAGCAAGATCAAGGTCCATCTGATACATATTGTCTGTGCAATCAAGCACAAGTCATTTAGCTTCTCAGGGGAAGGGAACACACATTTATTAAGCACCTGCTCCATGACAAGCATTCTGCCAAACATTTTACAAATATCTCATTTGATCCTCACAATAGTCCATTAAGAAAGATACTCTTATTATCCCCATTATATGGCTGAGGAAACTAAGAGCAGTAGAAATCAAAAGAATTGTCCCGGCTGTACAGCTAGTAAGTAACCAGATCAGGTTTTCCTAACTCCAGCCCTTCTCTCTACCCACTGTACCACCTGGCTGTCTTTCATTCTCAAACATATCTGTAATTCAGTATGTCTATAAATTATAGATGAGTGGTCAGTTTTTGTAAATGGAGAGGATTCTGGCACTGGAGTTCTTCACACCAATAAAATCACAGGTCAGGAGGCCAAATTCCCTGGATTTGGTTTTCCCTGCCCATATTTAGTAGAGATCTCCGAGGTTGTGGGTTTTATTGTTGATTTTCATCATGGCTGCCATCTCCCATGAATTATTGGTCCTTTATTCTGTTATTCTTTCAACCTGGGTTGTTCTTGCCACTTTAAGAGGTGCCAGAGTCACCAGGTCTCTATGGTCAGTTTTTCCCTCTCATTGTCATCTTCCCTTTGTGTCTTAAAGCCTTGCAGATTCACAAGACTCCAGACAAATATACCTTTGTCAATCTTCTGGAAGCAACCTCCATGAACAATGTCAAGTCAACCAGCATTTATTAAGCACTTATTATTTGCAGGTAACATGCTAAGTGTTGGGAATATAAAGACAGACCAAAATAGTTCCCGTTCTCAAGGGGAACAGATGACTTTGTGCAAACAAGTTATATTCAGAATAAACTGAAGATCACCTCAGAGGGAATGCTCTAGCATTAAGGAGGATTGAGAAAGACTTCTTACCGATGATGGGATTTTAGTTGAGACTTGAAGGAAGTCAGAGAAATTGAGAGGTGGAGATTCCTCTGGTGAGGGAGAGAATTCCTGATATGGAAATAAAAGTCATGATATGGAGTATCTTATACAAGAAACATAAGAAGAAGAGTGCCACTCAACTGGGTAATTCATGGGGCTAAAGGCAGCATAAGACTGAAATGGTAAAAGAGGACTGGGGTTATGAAGGGCTTTGAGAGTCAAACAGAACATTTTACATTTTATTCTAGAGGTAATAGATTAGGAGCCACTGGAGTTTACTGAATGAAGGCTGGGAGATGATGTGTTCAGATCTATGGCTTAGAAGGATAACTTTTGACAGCTAAATCAAAGATGGGTTGACTAGAGTCAAGGTGACTTGAGGCAGGAAGACCAACCAGAAGGCTATCGCAGTGGTCCAGGCACGAGTGGTGACAGTCTACACCGGGGTGCTGGCTGCATGAGTGGAGAGAAGGGAAACAGGGATGAGAAATGTCACAAAGGTACAAATAAACGACAGAACTCGGTAAGGGATTGACCATGGAAAAAAGAAATGGCTTCTAGAGTGTGAGCTCAGGAGACTGGGAGGGTGGAGGTGCCTTGGACAGTAATGGAAAAGTTAGAATGATGGGGTGGTTTGGAGTGGAGAAAAGATAATGAGTCTAGTTTGGGACATTTTGAATTAAAGATGCCTTTGATACATCCTTTGAGATGTTCAATAGATAGTTAAAGGTGTGAAATGGCAGGTCAGTGAGAGAGGGTGGGAAGTAGATCTAGGCAGAGATGATCAAAGTAGATCTAAGTCTCACCTGGATAGAGATGATCGAAGTAGATCTAGGTCTCACCTGGATAGAGATGATCGAAGTAGATCTAGGTCTCACCTGGATAGAGATGATAATTGCATCCAAGGAAGCTGATGAGATCAGTAAGGGAAATAACATAATGGAATATTACCAACAGTAGTCAGTGCACAGAATGAAATCCAACTGAGCTGAGTAGCAGTATATAGGGATAAGAATAATATAAAAAAAAGGAGTAGAAAGGAAGGGAGGCACCTGAATGTGACTTGAATGCCAAGTGTACTGGTCTGAACTTAAATCAGGAGGTGACAGGGAGCTGCTGAAGAGTTTCAAACTGAGGAATGACGGGACCAGATCTGTGCATTGATTATTTCAGCACTGGGGCAGAGAAAAAGATTTGGTGCAGAGAGCCTCAAGCCATCAATCAACAAGTCATGATTGAGTCCTTACTCACAATGTGCCAGGGACTGTGCTACACATCGAACAGATACAAAGAAAAAGCAAAACTGCTTTCATCAATCTGGCTCCAAGCTGCTTCCTCCAGGAGAGAGCTTATTGATGGCCTTATTTCTAAATAATAGCTCACATTTTTGTTCTATGTCTATTTTACAAACATTGGCTCATATGATCCTCAAAACAACCCGGAAGCAGGGGGGTTATGGGAGGTGTCATTTCATTTCATCCCCACTTTACAGATGACAAAACCGAGGCAGGTGGAGATTCAGTGATCTGTCCCAACAAGTGAATGTTACATTTGAACTCAGTTCTTCCCGACTCTGCTCCGTGCTTTGCACTATGGCGCCACCTAGCTGCCTGTCTAAGTCCACATCCTGGACCATCTCCAGAACCAGAGGCAGGGTGACCCGTTCTGATGGATAATGTTGAGCTGGGTGTCAGATTAACCCAGCTCTGTGACAATGGGTAGGTCATCACACCCTTCTGAATCCTCTCTCTCATTTGTAAAATGAAAATAATAACATTTTCCTCAAGTGGTTATTATGAGGCTCAGCTCTAATAATATATGTAAAGTATTTACAAGCCTTCAAATGCCCACATCACCAAGCTGTTATTATTACGACTATAGAATTGTTTTTTGTTATGTACTATATATTTATATATGGTAATATGCAATAGTCTTATGTATAAATATATATAATATATCTTATATATCACTATGTGATATTTATGTAACAGCAGTATTATAGTATTATTTATTATATATTATTATATTTTTATATATTATTATATCTAATATTACCTATTACTATATATTACTTGTATATCATAATATATATCACTACAAACTACCATATTTTATTATTACTATTACTATATTATCCTATTTAGGGGGCACATAGGATTGGGTTGACATGGATTGAATCAAGGAAGACCTGAATTCAAACCCAACCTCTGAAACTTACTAGCTGGGTGAACGTGGACAAGTGATTTAATTTCACTCAATCTCTTTGGGTATAAAATGGCGACAAAATAGCCCCTCTATTCCCGAGGTTGTTGTGAAACTCAGATAGTCTTATTGGTGAAGTGATTTGCAAACCTTTAAACAGTTGTATAATACTAGGCAGCTGTGATCATTTTCAGAAATTTCTTTTCTCATTCTCCCCTCATGCATCTCTCTGTCTTTTCTCCATTAACTACAACCCATTCCAAGCCTTCCTCTTCCTTCCACCAGGCCCAGGGAGCAATCGGGCCTTTAAGCGTGACCCACATCCTGAACATGACCAAGATACAAGCAAAGCACATTAAGAACCTCAGGAAAGTGAATTATTCATGCTTCAGATTAAGGTTGTGAGGAATCAGTTGCTCAGCCCAGATCGGGGTTGCTGGGTGGCGGGGATTCATCCAAGGACATGGTTTGTATCAAAGTGGAAGCCTTCAAGAATAGGGGAGAGGGGGTGGAAGAAGCCTTTCAAATGATCTAATGACAGAGCCCGAGACCCAGTGATCCCCATTTTTTTCTCATCTCTGCTGTATAGTGGTGGATCCAGGCCAGGGTTGGAAGGATCACAGATTATTTAAATCTCAAGGGATCATTTGTTGTGCTAGAGTTTGAAAGGCCCCTGCCTCCCAAAATAACCAGCTCTCACACTGCCTGAAATTCCACCATTAGCACTCTGTTCCTCTGGTGTTTGCTTTTCTGAGTCCTCAATTAAAATTCAAATCCCCTCAGGAAAGTGAATGCCTTGAAGTGCTAATAGCAAACGCCTTAGTGGAGATTAGTTGAAGGCTTGCTGTCAGCCTGGCCCAGTGGGAATAGAATTTGGGATCTGCGGGCCTCACCTCCCCTCCCTGCTCATTTTGTAGTTGAGGAAAATGAGACCTACAGAAAGTAATTTATCCAAGGTCACATAACTAGTAAGTGGAAGAACCAAGATTAGTATGCAGGTCTTCCACCCCCAAATTCAGCCTTCAGCAAAGTAATGAGGGAAGACACGGAGGGGGCCTGGCCCTGGGACCCCCTAAAGGAGGTTGCACAAAATCCCTAGATGAGCCAGTCAATGCTGAAAGCAAGGGGGGGGGGTGTTTATTTGGCTTACTGAACTCACAAAGGAAGATGTAACTAGGAACAACCAGAAGCCAGGTCGTTTAGAATGATGGACCTGGAATTGAAGAAATAGGGGAGCAGGGGTACAGCCAGAATCTAGAGGGGAAAGGATATACAGAGCCTGAGCAAAGCCACCAATAAGACAATGGGGAACCCAGGATGGGCACTGGGATCCAGGGTAGAGGGAAAGAATCCAAGATGGATTTGGAAAAAAACTCATCACATGGAGACACTCAGTTCTCACCATCTTAGGTGTCATGTTAGGGATCAGAGGTGCCATTGAGGACCCTGTGTTTTCTAGGGTGGAACAGTGTCCTATTTATGTGTTTCAGGGCAAAAGGATGGGGTATCCAGAATGGGGTACCCAGCATGGGGATCCAGGGCAGAGGGAAAAAATGCAGGAGGGCCATGAAAAAAGACTCATCACATGAAAGCCCTCAGTTCTCACCATCCCGGGTGCCATATAGGGGTGGCATTGAGGACCCTGTGTTTCCTAGGATGGAACAGTGCCTCATTGGGATGCCTTAGAGGTGTTTCCCATCTCTGAGATCCCAGGCAGGGAAGTATCAATCAGCAAAGTGGTATTGGAAGGGAAAGGTTCCTGGCAGAGTCAAGAAGAGGGAGGTAATAGCTAACATAAGGTCATGGATCCATAGCTGGAAGAGCCCTTGGAAGCCTCTCCTCTGCTCCAAGAAAACTCAGGTTTCATCTCTTTCAAAGTTTCAAAAACACAGATATTAAGTGATAAAGGTAGAATTTGAACCCCTGATTTTCTCCTATTCACACTGTTCCTCCCAAGAAGTGTGGAGACTTTCTGATGAACTAAGGCTGGAAGAACCACTGTCTAAAACGAGGGCAACCCCGCACCATCCCATCTCCATCCCTATATTCTCCTTTTAAGGTCTCCTTCTCCACCCCCAGCCCTTCCTCCGCCCCAAATTTTATCCCTCCAGTGCCTTTATCTATTAAGGCACTCTTAACCCATTAAGCTACACCTTTTTCCAGAAGAGGGAACTCTAGGAGACCAGAGACCATAGCTAATGTTGGAACTTCAGCTTATTGTAGAGTTCTTTTGTTTGTTTGTTTTAATTTGGTTAGGTTGGGTTTTTTGTTTGTTTGTTTTTGAGGTAATGGGGTTAAGTGACTTGTCCAGGATCACATTTACTAAGTGCCTGAGGTTACATTTGAACTCAATTCCTCCTGACTCTAGGTCAGTACTCTATCCTCTGTGCACCTACCTGTCCCAAGACAGTTATTTTGGAGGCAGGGGCCTTTCCCCCAGTTCTGGAGTCCAAGCCCGCCTTAGAGCAGCCTCCTAACCACTATCATGGAGACAAGGGACTTGAGCTGAAGGGGCAGCTGAGCAGGTGGGCAGCATCTGCTCCCAGTCTGTTCAGGAGGGCACCAGCCCCTCTTCTCTACTAGAGCTGCCCTCAGTCCACATGTTTCTTCACTGATATTTATAGCCAAACTGAGAGCGCTGCTCTGGCAAAGCTGGTTGTCCATGAAAGAGAAAAAAGAGATTGTTCCCTAGGTGAGACCTCCTCACAGCATGCCTGTGTGGTTCCAAGCCCCATTGCCTCTCTAAATGCACTCCAGGGGCTTCCGATTTCCTCTACATCAACTCCCCAATCTGCTTGGCATTTAAGCCCTTCCCAACCTGCCTCCATCCCACTTTCCAGTTTTATTAGGCAGTCTTCCCTTCTGTCCGCCTTCTAGTCCAGCCAGATTGGTCATCTCAATGGCACACACACACACACACACACACACACACACACACACACACACACACACACAGAACCATCCATCTACCATTGCCATATTTTTGCCCAGGCTGTTCTGTATTCCCTTCTCACCTGTGCTTCCTAGAATGTCTTGTTACCTTCAAACTCAGCCCAAATTAAGCTCCTACATGAAGCCTTTCCTGATCACCCAGCTACAAGTACCTTCCCTTTCCTGAAATCACTTTAGATTTGCTTCCTATGAGTATTAGATCAACATATTAGAGAATGCAGACCTGAGGACAGCAGCAGATGGTCTGAGATCTGTGCTCTAAAAATGCATCACAAATGGTCAAAGGATATGAACAGACAATTTTCAGATGAAGAAACTGAAACCATTTCTAGTCATATGAAAAAAAATGCTCTAAATCACTATTGATCAGCAAACTGAGACAACACTGAAGTACCACTACACACCTCTCATATAGTGCAAGATGCCAGGAAAAGATAATGATAAATATTGGAGGGGATGTGGGAAAACTGGGACACTGATACATTGTTGGTGGAATTGTGAATGGATCCAACCATTCTGGAGAGCAATTTGGAGAGAGGTCCATCAAACTGTGCATGCTCTTTGATCCAGCAATGAGATGTTTCTACTGGGTCTGTATCCCAAAGAGATATTAAAAGAGGGAAAGAGACCCACATGTGCAAAAATGTTTGTGGCAACCATTTTTGTAGTGGCAAGAAACTGGAGAGTGGATGGAGAATGGCTGAATAAGTTATGGTACATGAATGTTATGGATTATTATTGTTCTGTAAGAAATGACCAACAGGAGGATTTCAGAGAATCCTGGAGAGACTTACAGGAACTGATGTTGAGTGAAACGAGCAGAACCAGGAGATCCTTAAACACGGCAATGTCAAAATTATTTTTTTAAATTTTATTTATTTATAATTTTTGACAATATATATGCATAAGTAATTTTTTTATAACATTATCTCTTGTATTCATTTTTCCAAATTATCCCCTCCCTCCCTTTACTCCCTCCCCTTGATGACAGGCAATCCCATACATTTTACATGTGTTACAATATAACCTAGATACAATATATGTGTGTAAATCCAATTTTCTTGTTGCACGTTAAGTATTAGATTCTGAAGGTATAAGTAACCTGGGTAGATAGACAGTAGTGCTAACAATTTACATTCACTTCCCAGTGTTCCTTCTCGGAGTATAGCTGTTTCTGTCCATCATTGATCAACTGGAAGTGAGTTGGATCTTCTTTATGTTGAAGATATCCACTTCCATCAGAATACATCTTAATACAACATTGAAGTGTACAGCGATTTTCTGGTTCTATTCATTTCACTCAGCATCAGTTGATGTCTCTCCAAGACTCTCTGTATTCGTCCTGCTGGTCATTTCTTACAGAGCAATAATATTCCATAACCTTCATATACCATAATTTACCCAACAATTCTCCAATTGATGGACATCCATTTATCTTCCAGTTTCTAGACACTATGAAAAGAGCTGCCACAAACATTTTGGCACATACAGGTCCCTTTCCCCTCCTCAGTATTTCTTTGGGATATAAGCCCAATTGCAGCAATGCTGGGTCAAAGGGTATGCACAGTTTGATAACTTTTTGGGCATAATTCCAGATTGCTCTCCAGAATGGCTGGATTCTTTCACAACTCCACCAACAATGTATTAGTGTCCCAGTTTTCCCACATCCCCTCCAACATTCATCATTATTTGTTCCTGTCATCTTAGCCAATCTGACAGGTGTGTAGTGGTATCTCAGAGTTGTCTTAATTTGCATTTCTCTGATCAGTAGTGATTTGGAACACTCTTTCATATGAGTGGATATAGTTTCAATTTCATCATCTGAAAATTGTCTGTTCATATCCTTTGACCATTTATCAATTGGAGAATGGTTTGATTTCTTATAAATTAAGGTCAGTTCTCTATATATTTTGGAAATGAGACTTTTATCAGAACCTTTGTTTTTAAAAATATTTTCCCAATTTGTTACTTCCCTTCTAATCTTGTTTGCATTAGTATTATTTGTACAGAAACTTTTTAGTTTGATGCAATCTTCTATTTTGTGATCAATAATGATCTCTAGTTCTCCTCTGGCCATAAATTCCTTCCTCTTCCACAGGTCTGAGAGGTAGACTATTCTCTGTTCCTCTAATCTATTTATGATCTCATTCTTTATGCCTAAATCATGGACCCATTTTGATCTTATCTTGGTATAGGGTGTTCAGTGTGGATCCATATCTAATTTCTGCCATACTAATTTCCAGTTTTCCCAACAGTTTTTTCCAAATAATGAATTTTTATCGCTAATGCTGGTATCTTTGGGTTTGTCAAAGACTAGATTGCTATAGATGTACCCTTTTTCGTCCTTTGTATCTAATCTGTTCCACTGATCGACCGGTCTATTTCTTAACCAATACCAAATGGTATTTGGTGACTGCTTCTATATATATAGCTTTAGATCAGGTACACCTAGACCACCTTCATCTGAATGTCAAAATTATTGATTTTGATTTTATCCAAAGAACATCAAAATTTGTGTTTTATATAAATATTATGCAATGATCAATTCTGATGAGAACATCACTCTTTCCAACAATGAGATGATTAAGGCCAGTTCCAATGATCTTGTGATGGAGAGAGCCATCCACACCCAGAGAGAAGACTGTGGGAACTGAGTGTGGATCACAATGTAGTATTTTTACTCTTTTTATTATAGTTTTACTTTAATCTCACCTCCTTTCTCATTTTTTAAGGCTTTTGATCTGATTTTTCTTGTGCAGCAAGATAACTTTAAATATGTATGCATATATTGGATTTAGCATATATTTTACCATGGTTAATATATATCAGATTACTTGCCATCTAGGGGAAGGGGTGGGAGGAAGGGGGAAAATTGGAACATAAGGTTTTTCAAGGCTCAGTGTTGAAAAATAATCCTTGCATATGTTTTGAAAATAAAAAAACTTCAATAAAAATTAATTTAAAAAGGAAAAGATACATCACAGTGTGCCCAACCCATCAGAACTTAGCTAAACTGGTCTTCAGACTAAACTAGATCTAGGTAGAGCAATGGACAGAGTTTTGGGCCTTGGCCAAAAAGGAGAACTGAGTTCAAAGTCTATCTCAGATATTTATTATTTTTCCCCTAGGCATATCAGTTAATTTTTTCTTAAATTTTTACATCTTAAAATGGGTATAATAACAATCTCACAGGGTTATTGTAGGGGGCTTCTGTGAAACTGGGAAAAGATTAAGATATCACAGAACCCTGGTGGTTAGAAATTCTTGGACGCTGATGAAGGAGAGCAAAAAGGTAGAGGCCGCCTTCTTCATACAGAACATCTTTTCCAACCAGCAGTAGGTTGTCCAGAGGCTCAGGTAGTCTAAGCACAGGGACCTCACCAATCACATACCTTGCCATTCCATTCTCTCTTAGATACACTGGACCCCCATCTATGATGATTCTGCCTTTTAGGACCTACAACTTTAAATCTGTGTCGTCTCAGGCAGCAATGCTGCCCTCTGGTGAAAAAGGGGACATCAAGAATCCCCTTGGCCCTGGATCTCAAGTTCAACATACATGTAGGCCCATGGAGTGGACTTGGACTGCAATTAAAAGACCACCCAGGACCCCACCCCAATTATAGAATTTTCACTGATCCATTAGATCTAAAATTCATTGCTTTTGCTCCTATGGGTTAATATTATCTCCAGAAGATCCTCAAGAAAATACAACTGTGCTATACATAAAGGTAGCGATTCTCCTGCTTGTGGCTATTAATACATTAAGGGTAATATGGGGGAAATCCCTAGTTTGGAAGCTGAAAACCTGGGTTTGTCCATTGCTTTGCTTCTGACAGCTATGGGGTGAAAAGAACAGGAACAGAAGGGGAGGAGAGGGTCACCTCTGGCCTTATTTCCTTCATTTGGATTCAATATGCATATTTTACATATCTTCTATGTGCTAGGAATTGTGCCAGGCACTTGGGACCCCAAAACAAAAAAAATTAAATAAATCCTGAGCTTAAGGAACTTTAAGGTTTCTTTTGGGAAGCAAGCAATAGGTATCCAGAAAAGTGAATACAACTTAAGTGTAAGTATGTATATGTATACCGAGACCGAGAGAGACAGAGACACAGGGACAGAGACAGACAGAGAGACAGAGACAGACAGAGAGAGAGAGAGAGAGAGAGAGAGAGAGAGAGAGAGAGAGAGAGAGAGAGAGAGAAAGAGTGAGAGAGAGAGAAAGATGGAGATGATTGAAATGGAAGAGGGGGCATTGAGAATTGAGGGAATAAGGGATGGCCTCTTACAGCAGGCAACACTTGATTTGAGCCTTAGAGTGAGGGGATTCCAAGAGATAGGAGTGAGGAAGGAGGGGCATTCCCGGCCAAGGTTAATATCCAATGAAAGGGCTTGAAAAGGTAGGTGAGGAGGGATGTCATATATGGTAGCAAGAGAGTTGGACAGGCAGAATGTGGAGTATGTGAAATAGAATATTGCACACTGAGCCTAGAAAAATAGATGGGCACCAGGTTGTGAAGGGATTTAAATAATAATGAGATTTATTTTCTTTATTCTAGAGATAAGACAGGGTCAGGACAATGATGTGATCACACCTGTGCATTAAGAAAAGTAGTATGGCAACTGTATGGTGGATGGCTCAGAAAGAGGAGAGAAGGGAGGCAGGGAGGCCAAACAGGAGGCTATCACAATAATTTAGGCAAGAGGGGATAATGACTTGAATTATGGAGGTGATCTGTGAATGAAGAGAAGAGGAAGACTCTCAGTCAGGCTGTGGAAATAGAGCCAATGAGACTTGGTACCCAAATGGAAGCTGTGAGAGACGAGTAGACACTGGCTCCAAGATTGTGGACTGGGGCAGTGGTGATGTCCTATGAGAGGGTTGGTGGAGGTCTCTTCCAATTCTAAATTTCGTGATGCTGTATCCAGACTAGCTCCCTAACAGAGTACCACAGAAGTACAGTAGTCAAACATCAATTAGAGCTCCTCTTGGACTCTACCATTTAGCTGGGCAGTTAGTTGCCCAGTGGAGAGAGCATTAAGCTTAGAGGCAGGAAGATTGGATTTCAAACCCAACTTTAGACACCTATTAGACATGTGACACTGGACGAGTCACTTATCTGGCTGCCTCAGTCTCCTCAGCTGTAAAATGGGGATCACAATGGCAGGGTTGTTGTGAGGATCAAATGAAATAGTATTTATAAAGCACCTAGTAGATGCTTAATAAGTGCTTGTTCCCTGTAGCCTTCTACAATGCTGCTTCCTCATGTGTGTGTGTGTGTGTGTGTGTGTGTGTGTGTGTGTGTGTGTGTGTGTAGCTGCCTGGTCGCTTTAATTATTCAGGCTTCCCTTTCTGCAGCAATCATCTCAGCTGGTGTCGCTGAGGAAGCGGGGTGAGTCGCAATTCTAAGAATAACATTCCGAGCCTTCCGGGATGCTCAGGCTCCATGTTCCTGCAGCATCAGGCACGAGCCTCCTTGGGACATCCTGGAGGATTTTCCTGGGACACTGGCCAGACTCTCTCCCTGGGTTAATGATAACAGCCTCACAGTTTATGAATGTGATATCCTGAAAAGAGCATCAAATAATTTGAATTCAAACTCTGGCCTTTAGTACTTGATGAGCTTGGATAAGTCACTTAACCTAACTTTCCTCCTCTGTAACACAAGAGGCTCGGACTAGATGCCTCCAAGCTCTCTCCTAGCTTTATGGTTCTATGATAATTACCATATGATTTGGGCAAATTGCTTAGACTGGCTGAGCTTTGGTTTTCTAATAGGCAAAATGATCGCTCTGAATTAGACATAGTTTGAATCCCATTTCTGATGCTCCCTACATGGGTGTGATTCATCACTAGAACTTGTGTGTCACTGATCTGCAACAGAGGAGGGAGTTTCCATGCTAGGAATTCCCCCACTAGAAGTGAAATCCTAGATCTGCAGCAAGTGTGTAAATCTCTGGGCTAGACAAAAATGAATCAGCCTCTGACCTCAAGGAGCTATTGGGAGATGGGGGAAATACAACACGTAAATGAAGATTGCATTATTCCAGTCTTGATTTGGTTATTTAGTACATGTTGTCTGAGTCATCAATATAACCGGTTATTTGTGGGGAATTAAAAAGTTGTCAAGATGTCTGATTCCTGTGACCTTTGAATTTAAAGCACTTTGCTGTCAATTTAAAATGAAACTGGATGCTCAGAATCCAACTGAAGTGGCCATCTTTGGTTGTGCATTCTTTTTGTTAGAGCTGGGAAGAAGCGATGATTTTAATGACTTCTGCTAGATTGTTGAGGTACTTAGCTAGACAACCCCAGGAGGAGCCCAGAGTCTCCAATTTAAGGTGAGGGAAACATTCATTTCTGACCTTTGAGGTCGCATTTGGACGCCAAAATGGCTCTGGAGGAGGTCAGAATCCTTGGCCGTAAGATGCCAGTTTTGGGTGCCAGCAATGGAAATGAGCTGAAGGTTGTGAATATTTGTACAATTAAGTTTTATAACTGGGTAAAACTTTAGTCCATAAAGATTAAGAGGTTTAGTGCAGACAGAAAGACAGAGAGACACAGACACAGACACGGAGACAGACAGAAAAAGTGAAAAAATAAGGAAGAGGAGGAGGAGGGGGAAGAGGAAGAGAAAGAAATGGAGGAGGTGGGGGAGGAGGACGAGAGGAAGAAATGAATATTGTTATACCTATTATGTACCAAGCACTGTGCATAATGAAAAGATTATTGAACTTAGAGTTAAGAAAGACCTGATTTCAAATTCTACTGGCCATATCTTCTCATTGTGTGACCATGGATATAACTCTAATCTCTCTGAGTCTCAGTTTCCTCATCAATAAAATATTGATAATAGGAACTGTAACAACAGCTGTCAGGTTTGTTGCAAGGAATCAAATTAGATAATACATGTAAAGTGCTTTGGAAACCTTGCTTCAATATCCCTAAATGATAGGGCTGCCATTTTTTTCTGACCTTTTAAAATTCTGTTTACATATAAAGATAAGGATGAATATCTACTTTATCAGATGAGATAATACATTATAAGGAAAACTTTAAAGAGCTATATAAATGCTAGTTATTATTATTCATAATCATGCCTTTGGAGTGAATAAATTTTATTGAGAATGATGATTCTTTCAACAACAATAATAATAGCTAGCATTTATTGCAAGACGTTCTTCAAATGTTATCTTTTTTGATCCTCACAGCAACTATATAGGCAGTAGGCACTATGATTATTCCCCACTGCATATGTGGGGATACTGAGGCAGAAAGAAGTTAAGTACCTTGCCTAGGATTACAGAGCCAGGAACTGTCCATGGTAAAATGTAAAGAGTACAGGGCTTGGAACCAAGAGGACCCACAACTTATTCTGTGTATTATCTAGTTGTTTTCAACCATATCTTGACCCCATTTAATGCTTTCTTGGCAAAGACACTGGATAGGTTTGTCATTTCCTTCTCTAGCTCATTTTCCATATGAGGAAACTGAGGCAAACAGAGTAAAGTGACTTGCCCAGAGTCACACAATTAATAAGTATCTGAGGCCAGATTTGATTTTAAGATGGGTTTTCCTGATTCCAGACCCAGTGTTCTGTGCACTATGGCAACACCTAACTATGAACTTTTAGTAAATGTCTGCTAGTACAAAGGATTGCTAGTGCTGTTAGGTAACATGTGGCTAGGTGGATAGATAGATGATAGATATGATAGATTAATAGATGATAGATGTGACAGATTGATAGACTATTGGTGGATGGAGGGATATAAAGGCACCTAGAGCATTTCTTTTTTTGGCTGAGACAATTGGGGTTAAGTGACTTGCCCAGGGTCACATATCTGGGAAGTGTTAAGTGTCTGAGGCCACATTTGAACTCAGGTCCTCTTGACTTCAGGACTGGTGCTCTATCCATTGTACCACCCAGCTGCCCCCACCTAGAGCATTTCTTAAGCACTTACTGTATATGAAATGGGCATGGTGTTCAGCAGCTGGTATGGAGGGGGGAAGCAAGGAAGATAGTCCCTGCCCCCAAGGAGCTTACATTCTAGAGGAGATAAATGATTTACAAAGGAGATCTGTACAAAATTAGAGGAAAGTGGAAGGCAAGATACCATGGCCTAGAGAAGCCTGGGAAATGTTTCTGATTCTAAGTCCTTTTCATTCTCTTTCTACTTGATGACATTGATTCTAATTAAATAGGTAAGATCATTTCTTCACTCAACCTTGCAGCTAAGCACACCCCTTTACCAGCCTGGAGGAACACAAGATCCCATTGCCCTCTCTGCCTAACTGGAAAAGTCTATGCTACCCAAGGGAAGAACATCAATGAGAATCAATATTCTTCTCTTAGGGCAGGTGTTTAGAACAGCAGGCTGCATGCTCACTGCTCAGTATTTGGAACTTGTAGCCTGTTAAAGGACTAATGGAAGCAGCATTGCTGCTGGAATTCAGTTGGACCATCGGTGTGCCCCTCACTCTGGTCTGCCTCAGTTTTCTTATCTGTAAAACATAGCAACATCAAATAGTCAAAATCTGATCTAAAGCATGGCTGAAATGTATGAGAAGTATCAGTGTATCAGAAGAGTGACAGTCTTATCTGCCAATAGTAGTGTCATAAATGACACATATCAAGTGCTTTCCCACTCATTCATTCATTCTTAAAAAGACTTTGCTATACAATATTTATTTAAATATTAAGTTGAAACTGACATTTACTAAATGGATCAAGTGCAGGATCTTTGTATGGCAAGAAGACCTGGATTGAAATTCCATTGCAAATTGTTTGGGGGAACTAGGTGGGGAAGTAGCTAGAGCAATGGCTCTGTAGTTAGGAGGACCGAGTTCAAACTTAAACTCGTGATAACTTACTATCTGTGTGACCATAGGCAAGACATTGGTCCCAATGCCAAAAAAAATTCTATATAGATACCTTTTAGGTTCTTACTAAGTGCTAAGTTCCGGCCTTTACTGGGAGTTTTACCCCTTCGAACTTCTGGGGAGGAGCTTGCAAGCTTAGGAGGAGCAAGTTCATTGGTTGAAGTATTTTTTCCCAGAAGCCCCTGAGTTATTCCACGCCCATTTTCTGGGAGGATAAAAGAAGTAACATTGAGCAAGGGAAAGGAATCTACTCTGGACCAGAGTTGGCGGCACTCTGGAGGAAGAAGAATCTGGCCCAGAGATTGAGTTGAGACAGCAGATGTCCTCCCAGAGAGCGATCAGCAGTTTCTGGAGACAACAGGACATTACAAATATCAACTTTGTGACCCTGGACAAGTCACTTAAACTGCTTTTGCCTCCATTTTCTGTAAAATGAGGAGGTTTTCCTTGATGATCTCTCAGATCCCTTCCAGCTCAAGATCTATGATTGCAGAGTCCTATGGATCAGGAATAGAAAATCATTGAATCTCATTTTACAGCCCTCTCACTCATTTTACATGGGGCAGCCTAAAGCCCACTGAGTTTAAAGGCCTTTTCCACAGAGAGAAAATCTAGAGACCACCCAGCCCTGCTACCTCTGAGTTGAGTATTGAGGCCCCCTCACTTTGATCCATGACCATCCGCTGTGTTACTCTTTGCATATTCCTTCCTCCTTTCTAAATCTCAGTGATTGAGAGAGATGATCACTTGGGGGAAACTCCTTTAGCTTCTCCATGCTCTTTCATCTTCCTTTACCTCATCCCTGGCTCTCTAGGCTTCCTTGTCCACTTTCACTGCTTTCCCTAGAGCCCTCATTTGATTGTTAATATATTTCTTTTCTATTAGAACTTGTCAACTAGCAACCAATCAATTAATAAGCATTTTTATCAGTAAGCAGATTAAGCACCTACTATGCACTAGACACAGAAAAAGAAGCTGGAATAGCCTCCATCCCAAAAGACCTTATGATCACAGGATCATTCATTCTTACATTCATTCCTTGCATCTTTTTAAAGCCATAGAAACCTGGTTTCCCTTAGAAAATATATCTTGGTCACTCAAGGTCTCTGTTATTACATGTATTTTCTTTCATGCTTTAATCAAATCATACACGTACACATAAATACACATACATGCACACACATATACACACTTCTATACACACATAGACTTGTACACAAATACTTCCATACACACATGTACACACATATATACACACTTACACCCATACACATACACTTCCTTTTTTTCTTTATTAAAGTTTTTTTTTTTTGCTTTCCAAAACATATGCATGAATAATTCTTCAGCATTAATCCTTGCAAAAACCTTGTGTTTCAATTTTCTACCCTTCCCCCACCACCTCCCCTGGTGGCAAGTAACCCAATATATGTTAAACATGGTATGTGTTAAATCCAATATATGTATACAGATTTATATAATTATCTTACTGCACAAGAAAAATCAGATCAAGAAGTAAAAAAAAGAGAAAGAAAACAAAATGCAAGCAAACAACAACAAAAATAGTGAACGTGCTATGTTGTGATCCACACTCAGTTCCCCCAGGCCTCTCTCTGGGTGCAGACGGCTCCCTTCATCACAAGATCATTGGAAATGGTCTGAATCATCTTATTGTTGAAGAAAGCCATGTCTACCAGAATTGATCCTCATATGATCTTGTTGTTCTCATGTTTAATAATCTCCTGGTTCTGCTCATTTCCCTCAGCATCAGTTGATGTAAGTCTCTCCAGGACTCTCTGAAATCCTCCTGCTGGTCATTTCTTACAGAGCAATAATATTCCATAACCTTCATCCACCATAACTTACTCAGCCATTCCCCAACTGATGGGCATCCATTTAGTTTCCACTTTCTTGCCACTACAAAAAGGGCTAATTTTTTTAATAAAGCTTTTTATTTTCAAAACATATACATGGATAATTTGACAACATTGACCCTTGCAAAGCCTTGTGTTTCAGATTTTCTCCTCCTGCTCCACTCCCCTAGATGGCAAGCAATTCAATATATGTTAAACATGCTAAAATATATATTAAATCCAATATGTATAAATATATTTATAGAATTCTCTTGCTGCACAAGAGAAATCAGATCAAAAAAGAAAGTAAATGCAAGTGAACAATAAAAAGAGTGAGAATGTTATGTTGTGATCCATATTCATTTCCCACAGTCCCCTCTCTGGGTGTAGATGGCTTTCTTCATCACAAGATCATTGGAACTGATATCAATCATCTCATTGTGGGAAAGAGCCACGATCTCAGAATTGATCATTGTATAATATTGAAGTTGTTGTGTACAATGAACTCCTGGTTCTGTTCAATTCCCTCAGCATCAGTTCATGCAAGTCTCCTCACTAAAATATCCTGCTGGCTGTTTCTTATACAACAAAAATATTCCATAACATTCATATACCATAATTTATTCAGCCATTCCCCACTGATGGGCATCCACTCAATTTCCAGCTCCTTGCTACTATAAAAAGAGCTGCCACAGATATTTTTGCACATGTGGGTCCAAAAAGGGATGTGACAAACATTTTTGCAAATGACACACACATGTGCATATTTATGCACACATACTCCCATATACACACAAGGCAAGGAGAAATAATAATGTTCCCTACTCTTCAGTGTGAACTCCAGAATATCCTTCAATAACTTTTCTTTCTTTACATTTTACTCTAGCCAAATACATTAACCAGAGTCTAATGCTAACCATATTCAAGGTCATTTTCTTTTCATTGTATTCTAGGTAGAGAAAGGGATCTCAGAGACCATCTAGTCTTTCTCCAGAGTTTTATCCCTGGTTCATAATCTTCCTCTCCGCCCCAAGTCATGTCTCCTGAAACACTCTGGCTTCCCAATTTATCACCCATCTCAGTTCTTGTGCCCTTGTACCTTATGTTCATCTCAAATACAATAGATGTAGTTATTTCTTGGATCTCATAATCATTTACAAGAGTTCCTATGATTAAGAAGTATGAAATTTCCCTATGAATTAATGAATGAGAAAACAAAAGGAGTTTCAAAATAGAATAAACACATTCTATTGAGAATAAATGAATAGTATACTTAACATTTACATAGTATTTTAATTTTAGTAATTTCATTGACCTTTTTAATTCTTAAGTAAAATTTTGATTTTTTCAATCAACAAAAGTCGATCTTCTTTTCTTTTTCCTTCCTTCTGTCTTAAGAAAAACAAACAAAACATGTAGAATCAAGCAAAACAAATTATCCCATTGACTATGTCCAAAAAAAAAAGTGTTTTAATCTTCAGGGAGTCTGTACCAAATGTGATTTTATTATCTCTGTTTCTGGTAGGAGCACGTTTCATCAAAAAATCCTCTGGAATTGTGTTTGTCATTTCATTGATCAGAATTTTTAAAGGTTGTAAAGTTATGACTATTGTATAAACTTCTCCTGATGTTACTCATTTTGTTCTGCATCAGTTCATACAATTCTTCCCAGGTTTCTCTAAATCCATAACTTTCATCATTTTTAGAGCACAACAGCCTTCCGGCACATGAATATGTCATGATTTTCTCAGCCATTTCTCAATCGATAGGCACCTGCCTCAGTTTCCAGTTCTCTGCCATAACAAAAAACTGCTAGAAACACTTTTATGTAAATAGATCTTTCCCCTTTTTGCCTCTTTTGGGTTAACACTTTAATACTTGCAAATAACTTTGTGTGAATGAACGGATGAAAAGACATTTACTAAGTACCTCCTATACAGTTAGCACTGTGTTAAGCCTTTGGGATACAAAGAGAAACATGGAGACATTCCCTGCTCTCAAGGGACTAATTCTAATGAGAGGGAAACTGCGTAGAGAACAGAGAAGGTAGTAATGCATTCTTATTTAATATTGTTACCCTTGATAAAATTACTCTGGTTTGGAGTCATGTGACAGTGCCAAGGATTTTGACTATATGATTACAGTATCCTGTCCTTCCATCTGTTCCTGAATCTTGATGCTCCTAACCCTACTATTCATCTTCATCCCATGTCCAGTCACCCTTATCCTTCCCTACTTTTCCAGGTCACTACCTCAATACTGGGATTGCTTTTCTCTCTTCGAAATCTTTTTTCAATAGTATTTTATTTTTCCAGATTACATATAAATAAGTCTTGATGCTATTTTAACCATTTCATCTCCAATCTGGAAGTCAGTCTGCCACAGTAGGTAGCAAGGGGACTTCCAAGCCAAGGAGAGCTAGATTCAAGCCTCCCAAACATACTGACTTGTGACCTTGGCACTCAATGGACAACTCTCCAAAATTATAAATAGTGGAGAAGGTACTGACCTGAATTGATGGCATTTCTCACCAGGAGCCCTTTACATTGACAAAGTTATAGGCCCTGTAAAAACACACAACCTCAAAACATTTTAACCTTTCCTCTGCCATGGAATCCCTTTCTCCTTTATCCTATCTCAGCTCATTCCCTTAACAAAACCCATCCTTGGATTACCCTCACCATCCACCTTCTCCCCTCCTCATCACTACTGAATGCCACTGGAGAAATCTGATTGGGTCCACCACAAAGTTATATTATTCAATCTCAACTGAAATTTCACTGCTATACAAAAATCCTTTCATTTTTTTCTTGACTGACTCTCTGTCCCACTCTCCAAAGCATTTGTTCCAAATCCTTCTCTCTTTAAGCTATCCCTTCCCCTTCCATTTCAGTAGAGGACCTGATCTATTTTTTCTTTACAAATTCTCTTTCATGTTTACCTTTTTAAAATTAATTTTATAATTATAACATTTTTTGACAGCACATATGCATAGGTAATTTTTTACAACATTATCCCTTGCACTCCCTTCTGTTCCGAATTTTCCCCTCCTTCAGAGGACCTGATCTTATATTTTACTTAAAAAACTGAGGCAATCTATCACATGCTTTCTTCTCCTCATATCTATACCTCTAATTCCCTCAACATCATCCCCATTCTTTCCATCTTTAGGTTAATCTTAGAGAAGGAGATAGCCCTTGTTATCTAAATCAACCACTCTACTTGGGTCCTGGATCCCATCCCATCCCATCTCCCACAGAAACTTTTACCTCTGGTAATGCTTCTCTTTTTCACATCTTCAGCAAATAGCAACGGACTCCTCCTGCTGCCTACAAACAAGTTCAATCCCTGCCATCTCCCCAAGTTAGAGTCCTATATTTCTCCTTTTAAAACCTTAAATCCTAGGAAACTCTTATTATATTTATCAATTTCCTTCTTCTCAAATTCTATTTTTTTCTCAACCCTTTGCAAACTGGTTTATGACTTCATCACTAGGCTGAAATCACTCTCCATGGTTACCAGTGATCCATCAATTGCCAAAAATTAAAATTAAAATTAAATATATAAATGTACATATTTCATTCTCTCAATTCTCATATTTCTTAACATCTCTGCACTGTTTGACACTGTTGATCAACTCTTCATGATGATTATTATTTCTTCCCTGGCATTTTGTGATATTTTTCTCTCATGGATTTCCTACTATTTGTATGACTGCTCTATCCCAATCTCCTTTGCTACATTTTCTCCCCATGATTCTACCTTTATGTGCAGGTATATCCTAGCACTCTACCCTAATCTCTTTTTCCCCTCCCACTTTGTACTCTTCTGTGGTACCCTTATCAACTCCATTGGTGCACTTATCTTTATGCAGAGGGTCCCAAACTTATTTATCCAGTCTCTCTGTCCCTCTCTGGCTAGCTGGCTCTCTCTCTCATATTACTTCTGACTTTAGGACATCTACACTTGGATCTCAACTTCCATATAGCCCAAACAGATTCCATTATCTTGGCCTCTAAACCCAGGTTTACCAAGTCAGTTATCCTCTGACCCTTATATCCAAGCAGTTGTCAAGTCCTACCAATTAACTTTCCATTGAATCCATATTTCAACTCATATGGCCACCACCCTAGTTGAGACCCTGATCACATCTCTTCTGGGCTATTGCAATAGGGATCACAATTCATTCTTCTTGCCTCTCTTCTTCCCTTCTCCAACCCACCCTCCCTATTCCAAATTGATATTTCTAAAGCATAGATCTAACTCTATCATTCCCCTGCTCAAGATACTTCAGGTATGTTCCAATTGCCTTTAGCTCACATTTATCTGTTTTATATTTAAAGTCCAGGCTATCTGTCTAGGTTAGATTCATGTCACACTGCCCCTCCCCAATGCACACACACTCTAGCTTCTGGCCAAACTGACTTATTTTCTATTCTAGATCTATGACATTTTATCTCAACCTCTGAACTTTTATCCAGGCTCTTTCCCATATCTGTAACATTCTCTTTCACCTCCACTTTTCGGAGTGCCTTCAAGGCTCAGCTCATGAGATTTTTCTTGATTTTCACATTAATTCATGCTTCCCCTCCCCAACTGTTTTGTATTTACTCTATCATTTTTATTTATTTATTCAGACACATATCATTTCCTCCCACAAAAATATAAGCGACTTCCCTGAAGGCAGGGGCTGTTTCATTTCTGTCTCCAGCACCTAGCAGTACCTGACACATGAAAGTCACTTATTGCAAATAGAATAGAAAGGATTCCGAGCTGGAAGAGACTGCATAGGTCATCTAATTCATCTTCCAGCCTATTTTTTTTACATTTTACAAATGAGGAAACTCACGAATGAAATTTAAAGAGAGGAAAAAGAAGACATATTTTATATGCAGAAAAAGATGCAACAGAATTGGGATTTGAACTCAGATCTTCTCACCAAAATTCCATTGCTTTTTAGGAGCACTGTTTGTAATGAGATCTGTGGTCCCTGGATCTGAGTTCCAATCCAGATTGTGTGTGACCTTAGGGAAAATGTTGATTCTCATCGAGCCTCAGTTTCCTCTTTGGGAAAGGATGGATTTGGATTAGTTGATGTTCAGGGTCCCTTCCAGCTCAAAATCTATACTCTACTTTCCTCAGATTCATAGCAAGGCGCAGATGATTCCTCTTCATCCTGAGTACCTTAGATTCTCATTTCCAAAGAGCTGGCAGGTTTTTCCTCTGTCTATCTCTCATCTCGTAGGGATGCACCCTTTCATCTCCCCTTCATTCCTCTCTCTCATGGAAAATTCCCACATTGTTTTCCTTCCTCCACCCTTCCCAGGGGAGAAGGATAACATACATCAGAGTGAAGGATCTGAACATATCTCCCTCAGAGCACATCTAGCCCTGTTTCTGCCCCTCCTACCTTCAGGGCGTGTCAACAGGACTGATCAGGACTAGAGAGGGTCAGCCAGAGCTCAATGCCCACCTCCCAGTAGAGACTTGGGAAACTCCTGGGTTATTGCATTATTTTATTAGAACCCAAAGTGGAACATGTAGACTTGGACATTTATAGATCTATGGGAGATTAGAAGTGGAAAGCCCTTAGAACATGGAATGGCAGAGCTTTAAAATATAGAATAATAATATAATATATAATAATAAAGTGTTGGGCTTTAAAATATAGAATTTTAGAGCTGAGAGGGAACTGAGAACACAGAATGTCAGAGTTGGGAGGGGTCTTAGAACCTAGAATGTCAGCACTGAGAGGGGCCCTAGAGCTGGAAGGGGCCTTAGAATCTGGAATATCAGCACTGGGAGGGGCTTTAAAATATAGAATTTCAGAACTGGGAGAAACCTTAGAACATGGAATGTTAGACCTGAGAAGGGCTTTAAAACAGATTTTCAAAGCTGGGAGGGGACTTAGAACACAGTATAGTAGAGCTGGGAGGGGTCCTAGAACATAGACTGTCAAGATTGGGAAGGATCTTAGAATACAGAACATATATTATCATATTTTTGGATGGAACTTAAGAGTGCAGAATATAAACTATTGTTGACCAGCATTAGTCATTGAATGAAAACAGAGCAATGTGCTAAGTACTCTAGGTAAGAGACTTTTTTAAAGATAAGTACTCTAAAGGAGCTTACAATCTAAAACAGGAAATATAGATCCAAGACACAGATTCTATGATCACGAATTCAATTTCCGAAATGAAGTACTCTATGAGGTTTAAGAAATAAGGTTAGTATTTGAGTGCATGTGTTGAAGGAAGAGATTTGGGAAAGCTTCCTGGGAGGGATGGTGTTTGGGGTTTAAAGAATAAGTAGGAATAGATAGAAAAAAGGCTGAGGGAAACATGACAAACAGGAGAGACAAAGGCAGAGCAATGCAAGATGCCAATCCTCCTATGGGGGCTGAAAAGCCTTTTGTTATGGATGTAGCATCAATTTCTAGAGAGAGCTATACACTATAAGGCTGGCAAGGTATTGTAGAAGGCTTTGAATGACAGTTCCCAGCCCCCAAACAATTACTGTGAGGTTCTTTTTTAGTGGGGGAAAAATCTTTGAGACTGGTTTTGAAAATAAGCCCCATCAGGGCTTAAACAGAAGTTATAAGATTAAAAACCCTCTCTGATGGTAACATCAATTAATTTGAACAAAAAAAGCCAAATGGGCCTGGTCATAATATCCCACCTTCAAGTCCAGCACTTCTGTCTCTTTTATATCTAAAAGGATTTTTGGGTAATATTCTCACTAATGAAATCTAGTTCTGACATTCTCCTTCCACACAGTTGAGGAAACTGAGTCTTGGGAGGGACAGTGCTATGTTGAAGATCACACAGCTAGAAAGCAGGGAACTGGGATGAGAAGTAAGGTCCCCTGACTCATGGTCCTCTGGACCAACAACACAAAGTTGCATTGGAACCAAGCCCAGATATGAATTGTTCGACTTAACCATGTAATGAGGCAAGGGTTTTATTTGTTTGCTTTTTTAAAAAGACACCCACTGTGGAGCTGTGAATTGGTCTAATCGTTCTGGGAAACAATTTGGAATTATGTGAGAAAAGTTCTTAAATTGTTCATACATGTTAATCCAGAAATCCCACTCCTGGCCTTATTCCCCAAGGGCTCAGAGAAAGAAGGGCCCCCATCTGTGCAAAAACATTGAGAGCAGCTCTTTTCAGTTTCACATTTTTGTTTTTAGCAGCACTTTTTATATTAGCAAAAAGCTACAGTGGTGTGCAAATTAACTGAGACAAAGGAGAGCAATTAAAACCTTATGACTTTTTACATCTCTTAAAAAAAACTTTTAATATGCCACATGCCCTTCTTTTACTGCCCCGATTTCTTTTTAAAAATAATATGATCTTGAGTTTACAAAGTTTTGATATATTCTGCAATGCTTTATTATGGAATCCTATATCTCATTGGATACTAAGAAGACCTTTGACAAAGTCCATTTTTCCACATCCAGCCTTGATGATAGCCCATATGTTATCTTTTTTAAATATAGTTTGTTAATTTTGTTAAAACTTTCCAGTTACATTTTTTAAACATTTTAATATTCATTTCAAATTTTTTGAATTCCAAATTTTCTTTCCTCCCTGCCTCTATCCTATCCCTTGGGAGGGAAGGCAATGTTATATTAATTATACATGTGAAGTTGTATAAAATATAATTCTATATTAACCATGCTACATGGGATACACACACACACACCAAGAAAAATAAGAAAGTAAAAAATAAAAGATTTCTTCAGTCTGTATTGAGAGTTCATCAATTTTTCTTAAGGTGGCTAGCATTTTGCATCCTGGGTTCTTTGGAATTGTCTTGAATGACTTTATTGCTCAGAGTAGCTAAGTCTTTCACTGTTGGTTATCCTCACACTATTGCTATTGCTGTGTACAATATTTTCCTGATGAAGCTTACTTTACTTTGCATCATTTCATATAAGAATGCCAAGTTTTTTCTGAATCTATCCTGCTGGTCATTTCTTATAGAACAAAAACATGCTATCACAATCACATAACTCAACTTGTTCATCCATTCCCTAATTGATGGATTAATCAATGGAGTTTAAATTATGAGTATTTCCTAAGCCACTAAAGCATATTTATCTTCATCTCTTAAATGCATTTCTTAATCTTTTTCGAACAGTCATATGGTTCAAAGTTGTGTCCCAGTATCCCATCTCCACATGAAAATTCAGGAATGAGTCTGTTTTTCACTTCCAATACAATTCTCAAAATTTGAATTTGAATCAAGACTTGCAGGCCCACTAGAAGTAAAAAAAATGAACTAAAAAAATGAGGAGTGTATGTATAGATGAATTTTTTTATCAGATAAATATACTCAGATCTTGTAGGTTCACACTTCTGGCAATGTTTTTAATATAACCCTTAATAAAAAAGCAAGCTTCCTCAGTCATAATTATGTTTTCCAAACTTTAGTATTCCAGTCTTTGTATTATCTTATCCATAACAATTGTTAGGAGGTGTTTGGATTTTATTGTTTTCTTATTTTTCTGATTTTTCTTCCAAGTATAAGAAACCCAAATCAAATTGTAGAGGCAACAGTAATAAAGCCTCTGGCTCCCAAGTCCCACTGAATGTCTTTGCTTATTTTCTTAGGATTAATTAGGTTGTTTTGCAGTAACAATTTGTTCAGTTCTTGACATTGTTTCTCATTTTCAGCCACACTTTCCCTTGATCTTTGTGGACTTGAATGGTCAAGGAAATTATTGATTTGCCTAACCAACTGTGACTTCAATATCACTAGAAGTCATTGAAGTATGCTCTTTAAGAGCTATAGTTTTTGCCCATTTCCTTAAAGAAATATCTATTCTCAAAAACATAAAGAGAGAGCAAGAAGAAAAATAAAAACATATATATATACATATATATATATATATATATATATATATATATATGACACAATTCACAGAGAACAAACTGAACTCAGGGAAACCAGCTCAAAAATCTAGCTCAATCTGTTTTAAGTCACATGATCTGAGTCAATTTAGTGTCTGCAGAAGCATACATTTATAATTAGTGCTATCACAAAATGTGTTGCTTGTCCCAAGAAATTCCCATGCCTCTATTGAAATAAACCATGTCCCCAAAGAGTGGGAATTAACTATCTGTAATATGTAAATGTCATGGGATGTTATTAAGCCATTAGTAATGATCAATAAGAAGAATTCAAAGAGATGTGTAGACATTGATTAAATGTAAGAAAAAACAATATACACAATCTCTGAAATAAGGTAGTAACAGCAACATAAAAAGGTAACATAAGTCAAAACCAATCATGATAAGTGTTGCTTCCAAATGAAAGAAATGGCTAACATACACTTTTCTTTGGCTAACAATTGATAAATTATAAGTTGAAGGTCATATGTATTTTCAGTTGTAATTGAAATATTGGACACATTGATCTAAAAAATTGGAAAAATCTCAATTGCTCATAAGTAGGCCAAACTAGTATAATAAAAATAATAATTCTGACTATTTTTTTTACTTATTCAGTGCCATACCCATCAAATTGCCAAAAAAAGTTATAGAGCTAGGAAAAATAATAATAAAATTCAATTGGAAGAGTAAAAGGTCATCTCAAACTATATTATTTCATGTTATAAAGTGACAGTCATCAAAATTATCTTGTACTGGCTGAGAAATAGAATGGATGGGTGAACAAAATAAATTAAATATGTAAATCACAGTAGTAAATTACTATAGCAATCTAGTATTCTGGGATAAGAACTCATTATTTGACAAAAATTGCTGGAAAAACTAGAAAACAATATGGCAAAAACTAGGTGTAGACCACCATCTTAAACCGTGTATCAAGATAAGGTGAAGATTGATACATGACATAGGATGACACCATAAGTAAATTAGGAGGCTAAGGGATAATTTACCTTATGATCCATGGAAAAGGAAGAAGATATGACCAGACAAGTGAATGAGAACATTGCAAAATGTAAAAATGTATAATTTTGACTAAATTAAATTTAAAATATTTTTTTTCACAAACAAAACCAATGCATCCAAGAATAGAAGGAAAGCAGAAAGCTGGGAGACAATCTTTACAGAAAGTGTATTTGATAAAGGCATCATTTCTAAAATATATTAGAGAACATAAATCATCAGCATTTTTACACATCACTAACAAAACCCAACAGTAGCAGATACAAAGAGAAATTCCATTTAAAATAACTGTCAATAGTGTAAAATATTTTGGAATCTATCTGCCCAAGGGAAAATCAGGAACTATATGACCAAAACTACAAGACACTTTCCACATAAATAAAGTCAGATCTAAACAATTAGAAAAAATATTAAGTGCTCTTAGATAGGCCGAGCAAATATAACAAAGATGATACTACCTAAACTAATCTATTTATTTAGTGCTAAACCAATCAAACTCCCAAGAAACTATTTTACTGACCTAGAAAAAATAACAACAAAATTCATCTGGAAGAACAAAAGTCAAGAATTTCAAGGGAACTAATGAAAAAAAAAATGAAGGTGGTCTAGCTGTACCAGATCTAAAACTATATTATAAAGCAGTGGTCATCAAAACCATTTGATACTGACTAAGAAATAGATTAGTTGATCAGTGGAATAGGTTAGGTTCACAGGACAAAATAGTCAATGACTATAGCAATCTCGTGTTTGGCAAACCCAAAGACTGCAACTTTGGGGATAAGAATTCACTATTTGACAAAAACTGCTGGGAAAATTGGTAATTAATATGGCAGAAATTAGGCATTGACCCACACTTAATACCATATACAAAGATAAGGTCAAAATGGGTTCATGATCTAGATATAAAGAATGAAATTATAAGTAAATTGGAAGAATATAGGATAGTTTACCTCTCAGACCTGTGGAAAAGGAAGGAATTTGTGACCAAAGAAGAACTAGAAATCATTATTAATTACAAAAGAGAAAATTTTGTTTATATTAAGTTAAAAAGTTTTTGTACAAACAAAACTAATGCAGATAAGATTAGAAGGGAAGTAATAAACAGGGAAAACATTTTTATAGTCAAAGGTTCTGATATAGGCCTCGTATACAAAATATACAGAGAATTAACTCAAACTTGTAAGAAATCAACCCATTCTCCAATTGATAAATGGTCAAAGGATATGAACAGACAATTTTCAGATGAAGAATTGAAACTATTTCCAGTCATGTGAAAGGTGCTCCAAATCACTATTGATCAGAGAAATGCAAATTAAGACAACTCTGAGATACCACTACACACCTCTCAGATTAGCTAAGATGACAGCAAAAGATAATGATGAATGTTGGAGGAGATTTAGCAAACTGGGATACTGATACATTATTGGTGGAATTGTGAACAAATCCAACTATTCTGGAGAGCAATTTGGAACTATGCTCAAAAAGTTATCAAACTGTTCATACCCTTTGATCCAGCAGTGTTACTACTAGGTTTATATCCCAAAGAGATTATTTTTTTTACATTTTTTTTATTATTATAGTTTTTTTTTAAATTTACAAGTTATATGCGTGGGTAATTTTACAACACTGACAATTGCCAATACTTTTGTTCCAATTTTTCCCCAAAGATCTCCCCAAAGAGATTCTTAAAGAAGGGAAAGGGACCCACATGTGCAAAAGTGTTTGTAACAGCCCTTTTTGTAGTGGCTAGAAACTGGGAATTGAATGGATGCCCATCAATGGAGAATGATTGAGTAAATTGTGGTATATGAATGTTATAGAATATTATGTTTCTGTAGGAAATGACCAGCAGGAAATTATTTCAGAGAGGCCTGGAGAGACTTACATGAACTGATGCTGAGTGAAATGAGCAGAACCAGGACATAATTATACACAGCAACAAATTTATATGATGATCAACTCTGATGGATGTGACTCTCTTCAACAATGAGATGATTCAAACCAGTTCTAAATATAAATCTAAATATTCTGGAGAACAATTTGGAATTATGCCCACAGGACAATCACACTATAACTATCCTTTGCCTCAGCAATATCATTAGTAGGTCTGTATCCCAAAGAAATCATTAAGAGCTCTTTTTGTCATGGCAAAAAAAAGGGAATTTATGAGACACCCATCACTTAGGGAATGATTAAAAAATTATTACATATAAAGGTAATAAAATTCTACTGTATTGTAAGAAATGATGAGTAGATGAGATTTCAGAAAAACCTGGACTTACATGAAACATTATAAAGTGAAGTGAGCAGTACCAGGACCACATTGTACACAATATCAGCAATACTGTATGATGATCAACTATAATTGACTTAGCTCTTCTATGAAATACAAAGATCCATGAAATTTCCAAAAGACTCATGAAGGGCAATACTATCTATAGCCAGAGGAAGAACTGATAAAGTCTAAATGTAGGTTAAAGAATACTTTCACTTTTACAATATTTTCATTTTTCTTGTGTGTGTGCAGGTGTGTGTGTTTCTCTGTTGTTCATTTCTTTTTTCACAACACCACTAAGGAACATGGAAACATGTTTTACATGATTGCACATACATAAATATATCAAATTTGTTATTGTCTTAGGAATGGGGGAGTTGAGAGAGGGATACAATTTAGAACTGAATTTCTTTTAAAATTAATATTAAAATGTCTTTACATGTAATTGGAAAAAAAGAAATATTGGACATTTCTGCTTAATTGTTTTTGTTTCTGTTGTTCTAATGAAAAAGGTCTATTGGGAGAAGAAATACTAACTGAAAAAGGTTTTCGGTGTGAAAACAAAACATAGCTTAAAAACTGAAAATTCCCATCGAATAACACCCAGGGTGGAATCAAATTTCTATGTTACCTGAGTCTCTTGAATAGAATCAAAACTAGAGTTCCAAGACAATCTCTTGTCCCACAAGTCTAAAACTAAAAGAGAGCTCAGAGGCCATGTGGTCTAGTTTACAACTAAACCAAAGTCCCCTCTGAAACATCCCTGACCAGTAACCAGTTATTATTCTCTTAGAGATCTTTAGAGATAGAAAACCCACAGAATGTTGTTGTTCATTCTTCATTCTCAAAGAGACCAATGACATCTAGAGGCCGCTGCTTCCCAAGGAGGTCCAATTCCACTTTGGAAACACTCATTTTAAAAAATCTCCTTGTGCACATAACTGATATTTTTGAAGTGATGAGAAAAATTCTGATGAGATGTCATCAACTTTTTATCTTCTCCTTGGAAAGAGATAGAGGAAAGGAAACAAGAAAACGAAACAAGCATTTTAAGTGACTCTTATAAATATTATTTCATTTGATTTCCACAACAATGCTGTGAAATAGATGCTATGATTATCCCCATTTTAAAGGTGAGAAAAGTGAGGTAAAGATCATGTCATTTATTCAAGATCACATTATTAGTAAATGTGTCAAGCCAGATTTCAATTCCTGTCTTCTTCATTCCAATATATTTGCCAAGAAAAGCCCAAATGGAGTGATGAAAATTGGGTACAGCCAAACTACAACAACTTCTTGACTTCAGACCCAGCAATGTTTCACTGAACCACCTAGCTGCCTCTAGATAACTATATAGAATTTGGTAGATAAGTATACAGAGCAGAAAATATCCAGAGCTTATCTTCTATGAAGAAGCTTCCTAATTTTCTGAGGGGAAACTTGAGATCAGTACTTTGGATTAAGGTACTTTATATCCAAAGCATCCAGGTAGGTGAAACCTTATGATGGCGAGGATGTTCTGGGGTGGAGATCTCCATTGTCTCTGAGATTTGATGGCCAAGAATATGATGTTGCATTAGAGATAATGATAAGATGCCCAGCCTGTGAATTTGAATTCAAGTTTATGTCAGAAAGCTTATACATCTACCTTGCTGGGCCTGGGAAGATTTCTTTTTGATCCATTTTCTAATGACCTTCTCCTGGTGTATTATTTATTTTTGATTGTGAATAAGCCTGAGTAAATTCACTCTTCTGCTGGTGCTTGCAGAAGGCATGGAATAAGAAGGGAAAGAGGGAATGGAAGCACGATTCCAACATCCAGTTTTGTGGACAGTGACAGAAGAAAGATGAAAGGTAATTAGAGACCCCATGTGGCCAGTATCTGAATAATACTAATTGGCATTTCCATAGTGCTTTTCGCATATATTTTCTCCTTTGAGTCTCAATAAACCTGTAAACAAACTGTAAAACTAGAGGGATTCTAAGTTTCCCATTGCAAAGGAGAAAACCGATCATCCCACTAACACACACCAAGGTCAGAATTTGCTGGGTCTCTAATCCATTCATGCATGTGATCTCTGAACCCAAAGGGCCAAGAAGTCTCAGTAAGTGATGAAGAGATTCAAGTCTTAAAGTATCTTTTGAGAGGAAACCATTTGGGCAAAGTATTATTAAGGTCATTTTAAAGATAATGCAATTGTAAGTCAGAGAATTGAAGTGACTTGTACAGATTCACCTAGTTAATAAATGTCAGAGTCAGAATTCAAATCCATTTCTCCTTCTTTTCAAGACAAGAAGTCTTTCTACTAAACCTAATTACTCATGGCAGGGCAATTTAGATTCTCCAATGGAGAGTGCCCATCCTGGAGATAGGAGGATGTAAATTCAAATCTGGACTCAGACACTTACAAGCTGTGTGACTCTGGGCAAATCACTTAACTCTGTGTTCCTCAGTTTCCTCATCTGTAAAATGAGCTGGAGAAGGAAATGGCAAGGGTCTCCAAAATCTTTGCCAAGAAACCCTCAAATGGGGTCACCAAAGAGTGAAACAAGAATGAACAACAGTTGCTCAGGGAGTTTTAAGGCTTTCCACCTAGAAGGTGAAGAAAACTTGGGCCCAGAAGATTTATAACTTGAATAGAGTTATAAAAAAATATGCATTGTCAAGATTTGAATCCAAGACCACAAGTCTAACATTCATTCTACAATACATTGCTCTTAGGTTTATAGCACTAGAATCTCTAGAAAGGACTTCAGACCCCTGTAAATCCAACCCATTCAGAAATTAGGAAACTGAACTTCATTTCCCTAAAATTGCATAGATACTGTATGGTGAGATTAGAACTGGGCTCTTATATACTATATCGCTTCCCTACTCAGGGATGTTTAGAAAGAAGTTAAGGACAAATATGATGGATTTAAACCCCCTGGAGGGAAGTCCAGAGAGTCTTAGCCAAGATCTCATAATTAGTAACAGAATTGAGATTCAAAACTAGGTCTTCTGATCTCAAATACACTGTCTTCAGACCTCCCTCAGCTTCCTTTCCAGGCCAACACCAAAGCCAAAATGGAGCTTGTGCTTGTGATGGCTGACTAGGTCAGGAAGGCCCAATATCCAGGGCTGCCTTTGGAGGAGTGTATGGGGGTGAAGCTCCCTACTTTCCTACTGCCCCATAACCAGCCTCCCACTCCCATTGTCTCCACTGGGCATTCTGGATGACCCAGGACCCTCCACTCCCAGGCTCTGGAGCTCTGCCACCATCTCCACTGATTGGAGAGGAGAGGAAATAGGTTTTCTTCCTGCACGCGGGCCCATCTCCCCGCTGATTGTAATCAACACTCATTCATAGGTCCCTGTTTATCAGCTTGGGAAGGCGTGATGTTAATGGACTGGGGGTACCATCTTACTGAGCGAAAGGGAGGGAGACAAGCATGACAATGAGAAGGGAAGGAGGGGGGGCAGCTCTGGGGAGCCAGACAGGACCGATCCCTCATTCTACCCTTCATTGCAAACCCCTGCTCCAATTCTTTGTTTTGTGCAGCTCACCATCAGCTTTCTAGACTCCAGACATGCTGATCCATCAGCCCTGAATGATCACATTCTCCCTCCCCTCCCTCTGGTTTCTCCCAGGCACACCCCAACTTCCAACCTTCCTTTCTCTCTCAATTAGATAAGAAGGATATCTGGGTTTTGCATAACACTTTATATCTTTTAAAGCTTCTTTCCTATCACTTAGTCCTTATACAGGCCCCATTTTGGACTAGATCAATTCATTGTTTAAAGAACTCCCATGAGAGGAAATTCTCTCCATCAATGCACCTGCTCCACACTTCTAGTTTTAGAAGAGTTGCCTTCGGTGTAAGAGCGAGGTCTCCTGGGAGACACAGCAAGTGTGTATCAGAGGCACATTTGAACTCAGGTCTTCCTAAAACCGAGGCCAGTTCTTTTAGACCCTCACCCTTATTTCACAGTTGAAAGAACTACAGCTCAGAAAGTCGAGATGCTTTCCCAAAGTCACATAGGTAGTAAGTAGCACAACTGGAATTTGAATCCAATCAGCTATGTTCAAATCCCAACATCATCCACTAAACCTCTTGAAAGTGTTGCTATTTTGAGTCATTTCCAATTTTCCCTGGCACTATCTGTTTTTTTGGCAGAAATGTTGAAGTGGTTTGCCATTTCCTTCTCCAGTTCATTTTTCAGATGAAGAACCTGAGGCATACAGGGTCTAATGACTTGCCTAGGATCATACAGCTAGTGAGTATTTGAGGTTAGATTTGAACTCGGGTCCTCCTGATTCCAGCCTGGCACTCTGTGCACTATGGTATCACCTAGATGCTGTCTCAAAGGTGGGAAAGTGGCCATTAGAATCCAGATCTCCTGACTTCTTGCTCTTTCCATTATCCTCTGCCACGGGTGATTGCATGAGTATATCACTTATATGCGAGTACAAATATATTTGGCAGCATGGGTGACTGTGGATTATGAGTATGTGTGGTTGTGCTGTGGTTGGCTCTGTCCAGAGAACAGCCAGGATGGTGAAAGGCCTTGTGACTACATCACATGAAACTTGATTGAAGGAACTGGGGAGTTTAGCTTGAAGTAGAGAAGGCTTAGACTAGATCTGATAGCTGTCTTTAAAGATCAGGACTGTCATTTGGAAGAGGGATTAGTCTTGTTCTGTTTGGCCCCAGAGAGCAGAGCCAACAACAATGAATGATGGGAATTGCAAAGAGATAAATGTAGGCTTGACATTGGGAAAAATCTTACTAATGATTAGAGCTGTCTAAAAATGGAACAGGCCACGAAGAGAAGGTGGGATCTCTCTCCTCAGAGGTCACAAAACAGAGGCTCAATGACCACTTGTCTAGCATGGTACAGCAGAGTTATTTTGTGGTAGAACTTGGACCAAGTGGCCACTGAGGTCCCTTCCAATAACCTTGATCAAAACTTTACATACAGGATATGACAGGATATAACTGTCCGCCATTTTGCATTGTCCATGTGTCTTTTCCATTCCATTGGTGCAAATAAGACAGTATTCAGTCCTAACAGCCTCCCTGTTCATATGCTACAGTAGGGCAAAGTGCACACATCTTCCTGACTATTAGTTATCTAGTATGGGGTCATCTCCATAAAATAATTTCTCTTTGACTATATAACAAGAAGTTCCCTTTCAACCATTCTTTACTATTTACAAATTACTTTTCTCACAATACTTTAATGTAGGTGATATAGAAAATAGTACCCCTGTTTTATAGATGAGAAAATGAAGTTCAGAAATTATTCTGGGTTATACATGACACAGAAAGGAATGGTTGAAAATGAGATTCAAAATCCTATCTCTTGACTCCAAGTTCAAGGTTTCTCTCACTAGACTGTGATGGCCCACTAAGGTATTTATTATTTTCCATTAAAAACCTGTGGCAATAAGACAGTGGAAAAACCATTCTGCTAGGGAAGCAGCTCGGTGAATCATCAGAGAGAACCTAGAGAAATAGATGGATTTAGGAATCTCACACAGGAAATTTGTGATCAATCATTGGACTCAGCCCATGTCAATCATATTGATTCTGCCAATGAGGTATCCCTCAGGATGAAAACACAAAGCTGGCAAGTAGGCCACTTTGGGGATGGAGAAAGTGAATTCTGAAACAAGAAGAGGCATGGAGGTTGTTTCTGGCCTGGCTCTTAGAGAGGGAGATACCTGTCATTGAGTTCAGTAGAGAAACAGAGCGTATAGAAACCACAGAATTAGGAATTAGAATTGGAACTCACCGAAGCGTTGTAGTTAGTCATTTTTCAGTCATGGCCAACTCTTCATGAGCCCATTTGGGGTTTTCTTCACAAAAGTACCCCGGTAGTTTGCCATTTCCTTCCCCATCTCATTTTGCAAATAAGGTCACTGAGGCAAACAGGGTCAAGTGATTTGGACGGGATTACACAATAAGTGTCTAAAGCTGGATTTGAATTCCGTAAGATGCACTGAAAAGATAGGACCAACTTTAAAGGCCTGGGAAGCCTCTGTATGGGTAAATCTTGCTTTTCCAATTTAATCCAATCCTGCCTAATTCAAACCAATCCAATCCAGTCCAATAAGCATATATTGAATATCTACTAAGTACTTGAATGACAAGATAACAAACAATCCCTGCTCTAAAGTAGCTTGTGTTTCTACTGTGGGGGGAGGAGAGGTGCAACAATCAAACATATAAGTATGTATATGGAATAATTTGAGAAGAAAGAGAGTCCAAACAAATGGGAAGATCCGAGAAAATTCCTTAGAGGAGGTGATGATACTTGAGCTGAACCTGGTTTGTTGATACTAAAAAGGAAGAGTTGAAGAGAAAGTGGGAAGGGGGCACAATTTTTTCAATGACCCAAAGGCTGGAGCTAGAAGAATGTTCTAGAAGCTAGAACATCAAGACTAGGAAGGTAAGTAATATGAAATAAGCCTGGAAAGAGAATCTAGGGCCAGGTCATATGGAGCTTTAAAGACAAATTGAAGAAATTATATTTTATCCTAAGGCTCTTGAGCGGTTGAGCATCACATTCAAACTTTGTTCTCAGGCTACTAGCATTTTGTTTCACAACTTTCTTTTTTGTTTTGTTTTGTTTTTCACAATTTTCTTAATGTTCTTGTTGATGAAGTATTGTGAGTTACAATATTGTGAGTTTCAATCTGTGCCATGTCCCCTTGATCTGACTCTCGCTCCAGCTCCCCATCTGTAGTACCTGAATTTTCCTCATTAGTATTTCATTTTCTCATGTTTAGTACTGCCCTCTCCAGGTCTTCTCCCTTATACTGATAACTCTATTTGGAGAGGAGGAAGACATTTTCAGTCCCTCCCTTTTCAGAGGAAAATAAAGTTATTAGACCTGTCAGAGAGATCTGGGACACCCTTAAGTACCCAGATGCCTAGGAGGAAGGACATGAAGTACATCTCCCTGACTTAACAACTGTATTGAGGACCTGGCCACATCCCTCATCTTCCTTGCCTTCCTGTGCTTTGATAACTCTTATTTTAAAATGCTAGAGGCATGGGGTGGCTAGAAAGGGCTGACTTTGTAGTCAAAGAACTTTAGCTTGTGTCAGTTTTATTCTGTTCTGAAGCCTTTGGTTTACAAAAGGGTTAAATTTGGCTCTCTAGGTCCTTTGCAAAGACAGCAGGAGGGGATGATGAATTGGATGGGATTTTCTTCTGTTTGGAGGTGATTTGAGCTCAGTCGTTAACACATCTCATCAATATTTTTCATCAGGAAAAGTTGTGGCATTTAACAGTGGCACTGGGGTGGAGGGAAGCAAGGCTGGGGAAACCCAGGGGACTCATTCCTCCCCCTGCCTCTTTTCAGCTTCAGAGAGAGAGGCCACACAGCAGGTCATTATGGGATTGGGAAGGAGTGCAAAGGAAAGGTGTCTCTCCCCCTTAAACATAGAACAAATGCCCTGGGCGTATCCTCAACTATTCATGCTCTCATACAAAGTCAAGGGCTTCAATGGAGCTGTGATTTCAACAATGTGCGTATTCCCTTCAACAATATTGATCAGAACTCTCACATTCATACCTTGCCCATTCTGATGACTCCAACACAGACATCTATTCCAGCTTGGAAAGGTTTTCTTTTGCTTTCTTTTGACATAAGAATTTAGGCTTCTTGGCCCATCCAAAGACTTGCTAATTCTAGTCTTGACTGAACATGTGACTAGCCTACTTCCTTTCTTGTCCTGAAAATATCCTTTCCTCTAGTTCCTTATTTGTATCAATCTACTGAGGCAGCTAGGTTGCACTAGACCTGGAGTCAGGAGGACCCTCTGTAAATCACTTAACCTCTACCTCAGTGTTCTTTGACTGTGAAATATTAACGGCACTTCCTAGGATTATTCTGAGGGTCAAACAAAATTATATTTGTCAAGTGCTTACCACAGTGTCTGGCACATAGTAGGTATTCTATCGATGCTTATTCCCTTCCCCTACTGCACCATAGCTAGAACAGAATTGAGGAAATACCTAATCCAAGTCATTTGTATTATAGATTCAACTGGAAAATGCAGAGGTTATATTGAATCTGGAGCCAGGAAGACTAGAATTCAAATCCAATCTCAAAAGCTTAATAGTTATGTGACCCCAGGCAAATCTGCCTCAATTTCCTCAACTTAAAAATGGGTATCATAATACCAATTATTGTGGAGATCAAATAAGATAGTATTTGTAAATCATGTGACATAATGTAGTAGATGCTTAGTAAGTGTTTGTCCTCCCTGTTCTGCCCCTACATCTGTGAAATGATGATTTTGGTGATGATAACTGACAATCATACAGAATTTTAAAGTTTGCAAAATGCTTTTGGTACATTATTTCATTTCATCCCATCCATGCACAGATAAAAATCCATATACATATATAGAAAGATCACATAAATATACAAACATGCAGATAGATATATAGATATATATGAGAAAGAGACCTACAGGAAAAAATCACCTTTACATAACATCTTTAGTTTATTTCATGTTTTGACAAACCCATAAGTTTATGAATGTGACCACTCCTTCCAGTGAATCAGATCATAAAGCATCCATACCTTCTCCTCTTTGGTAGTTATCTACTAGCTCTAAATCTACATCAAGATTTCACCCCATTAGCCAGAAGACTTCTTCTGAGTCTTTAATATCGCAAGAATACCAATGGAGAACTTGTCTCACTATCATCTTTTATTCTTAGCCACTTACCTGCTTTACATATTATAAGTTATGTCTTCATGTCTTTGGTAACACCTTTTATGTCACATCTGAATGCAAGTTATTATTGATTAACATGTGCTATCCTTCTTATGCTCTCAAAGCATTTTTTCATCTCCCTTTAGGTCATCTGAAATTTTACCTTTATTCCAAATCATGGGATTTGTGATTCATAGGTACTCAGAAAATATGGAAAATGAAGAGATAAATTTTAGTAGAAGTTAGTAATTTAGCATCCTTAAAATGCCATGAAATTATCCAAATGCAACCCAGTCTGATCTCCTCCACCTTCTCAACTCTGGCTCCATATGATTCAGATTTTATCTTACATTTGTGTATAGGACTGGAGTCTGGTGTGGAAAACCATCTACAAAAGCCTGCCAATTGCTTTCTCATATTTTTATTAAAGATACCTTTATTTTTTTATTAATTTTATAATTATAACTTTTTTTGACAGTACATATGCATAGGCAATTTTTACAACATTATCCCTTGCACTCACATCTGTTCCGAATTTTCCCTCCTTCCCTCCACCCCCTCCCCTAAATGGCAGGCAGTCCCATACATGTTAAATGTGTTATAGTATATCCTAGATACAATCTATGTGTGCAGAACTGAATTTCTTGTTGCACAGGGAGAATTGGATTCAGAAGGTAAAAATAACCTGGGAAGAAAAACAAAAACTAAAGTGCAAACAGTTTACACTTATTTCCCACTGTTCCTTCTCTGGGTGTAGCTGAGTCTGTTAAGGATACCTTTAATCTATGCATAGACTATGTTTATTAAAATGTTATAGAAATAAGAAAGAAGACCTACAGCTCAGCCGCTATTCATATTGTCCAATCTATCGCCTTTCCGTTTTTTTCAGGGTGTTCCCTTCTTTGCAATCTTTTGGAAGTCAATTCCTTTAAAGTTGTCTTCAATTCAGTACTGATTTTTTCTCTATACATTTGGTGAAAATCGAGCATCTCCCAATGCCATATTAATTGCCATTAAACACTGGACATTTCTGCTATTATTGTTGGTGAAAATAGATCATCATAGAAACACTAGCAGATCTTTTCCATTTCATATGTCTTTGTTGTCCTAATTTTATCTTTGAAATGCTCTTGGGATGACACAGTTTAGTTGGATCTCCTGCCAAATTCTTTGCAAATCTGTTTTTTTCTTCAAACACCTTTCACTGTTTCATGAGATGATATTGTTTGCAATATTTCACTATCCCCCATCCATAATGTTTTCTGAAAGGTGCTAAACCGGTATTGCTTTTGGTTGCCAAGTATTCACACTCAGCAAAACATCAAAAACAAAACAACAAAAATCTACTGTCTAAGGCAATTTCTGGACTCTTTAAATTTTCTCACCGAAGGGACCATGTTGCATTAGTTAAAGCCTCCTAAGAAATGATGATAGAAAAAAAAAGCATAAAGAGTGTTGGTTGGACATTGTTTGCAAGATGTGTGATTACCTGAACAAGCATATAAACATTCACATCTTACTGCTCCTGGCTAATTTCTTTATTAAAGTTTCTCTCTTGGTTCAAAATAGTCTCGGGTAAACCTCTTAGTGATTATTGAAATAGCTGAAATTCATTTTCTAATAGACTTGCCCCCACATCAGGCTGAGCTGAATAAAATCCTTTCCCTATTAGGTCAATTTCCTCTCTCTCAATTTCAAACCAAAATTTATAGGTTGAGACTAAAATAATTATTCTTTAATTGCAATTTCAAATAGCATATGAATATAAACATAGCATTAAACCCAAGGTATAACAGGCTACAATAAGACCAAAGGGCATTGAATCTCTACCCTTTCCACCACTTCCCACTGGTCAAAGGAGGAATGAGAAGTTAAATGATCAGAACGTGAAAAGGAACAATATTTCCCCTCGGGCAAAACTCCAAAGAAGAGGGAGGAAACAGAGGACGGTAGGCTAGACTCCAAGCATCTCATCAACCATCACAGCTGTGACTTCCCAGTTGACTCTTTATTTCAGGTAGTTTTTATTATCCATCCCTATTATGTTTCTCACTGCTTTCATGCACCCACCACCACACTGCAGAGTAACAGCAAAACTTGTTCTCCCTGCTTTTAGACACAAGCCATGCCCCATTCCCAAGTTCCCGGCCAATTTGTAAGGTGACACAAGGAGGATCTGTGTGGCTGCCATCTCTCCATATGGATTCCCTTCATTTTGCCCCTGTGGCTGCTTTTCTGAAGTTTTCATCAACATCAAAAGCTCCCGAAACTTAGGTAGTTACTGCATGTCACCGAATCTCCAATTCAACATCCCTGGGGCAAGGGTTACCCAATGTCTTCACTTTTATCCATTTCCCATTTTTCAGAACTGGCAGCTTCTTCAGAACAATCATATCAGAGCTGCTATAATGGGGCTGCCTTTTCTTATCTTTGACTTTCTGACAATTTGGTATTTAGGGTAACCTTTGTTCTAACCAGTTGATGAACTGACCGCACACAGACAACTGATTCTAAGATGATTCCCACATCATTAATGTCTCATTTTCTGTCTGTTGCAACAGAGTATTTTATTGTGTGGGAAGTTTCTTATGGCTTACTATGTCCACAACCTTCTAATTCTCTTTTTAAAGAAGCCTTTATGGAATACAGCCTCCAACCATCTAGTAATCTATAAGCCTCCCTTCTCTTTCATTCTTAAGCCAAAATCATACTTTTTATTATTTGAGTCATACTCATTTTTTTTTTTTACAAATCTAGAAACTGAGAGAGAGGAGAAGTTACTTAGAGTTAGTATTTAGATTGCTCTCTAAAGCTTATCAAGTATTTTACAACTATCATCTCATTTGATCCTCACAACAAAGAGTCTATTATTATCCCCACTTTATAAGAAAGGAAAGGAAAGTTGAGAAAGTTTACACTCAGGTGTTCCTTATTCCAAGTCCAATATTCTATCCATCTGATGCAGATAATATAGGTAGAAGAAATAGGTTTCAAACTTCAGTCTTCTCATTCCAAATCCATCACTCTTAGCTTTGTACCCAGGATGTTATAAAGCTCAAATGAGAAAAGGATGTAGAATACTTTCCAAACCGTAAAGCACTATGTAAATGTCAGTAATCATCACCATCAATAGCCTATTGTAACCAGCTCTCCTATCTGCTAATAACTTTCTTTTCTGAGCCATCATTTGTACTTCTAGTGAGCTCAAGAAATGTTTCTAGAACAATTACAGATGTGTGTCGATAAATATTTAACAACCAGGCTCTCAAAAAAAAAGTATACATATACTTTTCAGTTAGTCTGCATTATTAACACTTTCTTAATTCAAAGCAATCCACAGAAAGATAAATTAAGCCCTGATTTGTAACAATTTACTATTTGTGAGTTGTAAATGCTCACACTGAAAATTTTACAATTGTGTCACAAGCCTGTTAGAGCTGGCTCCAGCACCTTCTGCCTCACTGTGCCCCCTCTGCCTAGAGGTATAAAATATAAGAAAGGAACATAGCACAATGCTGACTTTCTCATTCTGACATCCTGGCCAGGGGCCAGGCTAAAGTAAATAACTTTCATTTATATAAAAGGTCTGCAGTTTTCAAAGTACTTTCACAGATTTTTTTTCCTTTTCTTATTTTTTTAGTTGAATTGATGTTTTTTTTCTTTTTTGCATATAGTAATAGCTTTTTTTCAAAATACATGCAATAGTTTTTAGCATTCCTCCCCCCTGCAAAACCTTGTGTTCCAAATTTTTCATTGTTTTCTTAGTGTAACCAGTATTGCTTTTAAGATATGGGGCAAAGGGGGATTTCTTTCAAGTAGGAAGGAATAGGTTGAACTAGAAGTCTTCTAAGATTCCTTCAAAATCTCAAATTCTTTGATTCTGTGATTCATTTCAGAATATATACTTTCCCTCTGCAACCTTTCCTTATTACAAAGAAAACTAGTTCATCCAAACAGACTGATCCAACAACTTCATCTGACAGCATAGGAAACATCACATATCTTGAGTCCTCCATCTGCCCATTGAAAGGATGAAGATCACAGCTTTTCCCCTCCTGTTTTTCCTTGCTGCCTTTTATTTTTTATAATAAGTTTTTATTGGCATATTTTATTTTTGCATCACCTGTATTTCCCAGTATATCCCACTACCTCCAGCTCCCAGAGAACCATTCCTGATAATAAAGAATAAAGGCTAGGACCCGGATGGCCTGGATCTGTGACTGGATGCTCATCAAAATGTAGTGACCTCACCTCTTCCTCCCACATCTTCACAGTGGAGAATGGGGCAAAGCAGAAAAGGAACATCTTTGGGAAAATACAAAGAAATCTCAATTACTGAGGGACGAGAGACTAGCAATAATCTATCTCATTACTCATCCAAAATTAGCCCCAGTTCTTTGGCATTAAAACCTGAGTGTCAGTCATGACTTCCATCCTCTCCTTCACAAATGTTGGCCTAATTTGGAGCCTCTCCTAGTATTCTTTGTAGAATTTCTTTCCTTCTTCATGCATCTCAACATATCATTGTCTTAAAAGTTATAATTTTTTTCATGGTAGCCTGTTAAATCTTGCTCATTGTGTGCAATGAGCAATGATATGAGCAAGTATTCCAAGCAATGTTGTTCCTCCTTGCCTTTATTCATGATCTGAAACAGATTTCCAGCTGTTCCTCGATTGGGATTCTCCAGAAAGGAATTGAGACCCTATCCAATGGATTTCATCTACTTTTGACTTTGTCTTATTTTCTGGGCCCTTTTATAGTGAGCGAGCCAATCACTGTGAATTTGATTCTGTTCCTTCAAGAGTTCACTGATCCATTAGTACTTAGGCAAAAATTATAGTTTAAGATTTTGTCTGCATATGGTCTAAAGATGGTCATCCCCTTTTCTTTTACTCTGGCATTACTTTCAGAGAAGAGGATAAAGTCTGCATAGAAAGGAGAGCCACTTTATATTTCAACTGGCTTCATGACTCCACTATTTATTGTCTGGTCGCCAGGTCATGAGCTTCTCAGGATGTTGGATAGCAAGCACATTCTTTCACTGAAGCCATACTTGATCCCTTTTAAGCTTGGAAGGTTCTGCTTGAACAAGTGCTCCCCTGGAATGGCTCTCAAGGGCAGGAAGTTACCTCCAGTCAAGGTGTCAATGAGGTAATTCAAGATCAGTCAGTTCACTTTCTCATTTTGTAAAATAGGATGCAGGTACATCTACTTACAAGGAGCATGAGGGGAGATGAGGAAATCTGCAATAGCCCCTTCCCACCTTAAAAATCTGTGAAACTCTGACAGGTCATATCACCCCTCTGAACCTCAGTTTCCTCATCTGTAAAATAAAATGTTAAGATTAGATATACTCTAAGATCCTTTCTAACTCTAAATCTGGTTATCTTATTATCTCAGCAGGAGAGATACTTTGGAGGCTTAAAAACAAGCTATCCCCTGTTACATGACATTCTATGATCAAGCAAACAACTGTTAAGCACTCAGTGTGTGCAGAACCCTGTGCTCTGTGTAGGAGAAATTAGACAACAAGGAGAAATTCAAGAACTAGCTAATATGGGGGCTGGCAGTGGCTGGTGGTGGAAGCAGGGCTGGGTTTCCATAGTTTTCCTCCTATAATTTAAGTAGCTTTATGTGAATGGGAATCAAGTGAATAATTAATGGTCCCTTTGAACAAACGGCCAAGTAGAAATGCTGCACACAGCGGCGATTTATAAATTGCCTTCTTGGGCTGGAATGGCCCACGCAGACTGGGGGAGCTCCCAGAGAGATGCCTTCTGAATTTACCCTCCCCATATTCTCCCAGTCTCAGCAGAATCAAAGAGTCACAGATCTAGAAATCCAGCTGTTCCTGACACCTGGATGTCAAGTCGATTGCAATATGACAGCAGCAGCGCAGTCATTAACCAAGAAGGGTCCAATTATGGCAGGAGAAATATTTATATTGCAAAGCATCCTCCAATGGGGGGGGGGGGCTGTTAATTAAACAGAAGAAGAAGACTAAGCTCCCCTAGTTTCCTATTCCCCTAGGTATCTATCACTAAGAGAATAACTATTTATTCATTCCTTTATGGAAGAGAAGGGGGAGGCTCCATTTCCAATGCTTCATGTGTTATGGGTATGCTCCTCGTTGGCTGAAAATAGACCTCCTTTCCTTATCCTATGTTAATATGGCTTCTTATCAGTTCCCTGCCCCCTCCACCACCTTTGATATAAGTTAGAGATGGATGGAGAAATGTATAAGAGACAAGATGTTGGAAAACAGGCAAGTTACTGCAGATACCCTCTAAGGGCACTCAAGTGTGTACAATAGAAACTGACTGGGGAAAGAACAAAGAAAGTGAAAAAGAAATAAATGAATAGGACTTAAGTCCACTGAAGGCTACACAGAGAAGAGAGTGTTGCAAAGAACCCAACTCTCCTATACCATTTCCATTAGCTTCTGGCTCTATAAATGGGCCAGTGAGATAGTGTGAGGGGGAAGATAGTCAAAAGGGCTTCAGGAAAGGAGTGTTGCAGAGGATTAGGGGACTTTTGGTGCATTTCCAAGCCTGTGACTGGAACAAGAAACATTCCCAGCCCCAACTTATAGTGTTAATTATGGATAAGATATAGCAAATCCAAGAATTCTTCCATTTGAGTTCTTGATATAGTAGAGAAGACCAGGGACCCACCCCCACCCCCAGAAGTCCCTTTAAAATGAAAGTTTTGTCATCTTTAAAATAGAAGTTTGGTCTTTATGATCTGTAAACCCAGATAGACCCTGTAAGGATCCTTCTAGTTTCAGGTTTATGATCCCATGAGGAGAAAATGTGCTCTGTAGGATTAACTAAATTAAATAATTAAATAAAATAATTTAATAAATAATTAAATAAATAAAATAAACAATTATTAAGTGCTTACTATGGGTCAAGAACAAGAGTTAGGGCTAAAAAAAAAAAATAATAAAATAAAATAAAAATAAGGGACTAGGGCTAAAAAAAAAAAAAAACCTCCAAAAAAAACAAAAAACAAACCCAAAAAACCAGTCCCTGCCTACAAGTAATTTACATTCTAATGAAGTAGACAATATGCATAAATCACTGCATACAAGCTAAATACAGACTAAATGGAAGGTAGCACTAAAGGGAAAGGAAATAGCAATTCAGGAGACAAAGAAAGGGCTCCTGTGAGAGGCAGCTCTTGAGCTGTCATTTGGAACACATAAGAATAATATCAATATTGATTTGTTTATAGATAGCTCCTTTCAGTATGATGTAGTTTCCTTAGCTTTTGTTGTTGTTATTGTTGTTTTTAATATTGTTAATGATTGGTTTTGCTTTATGTATGATTGCAATTCCTGCCCTTTTGGATTCATCGTTGTAAATTTTGTTCCAACAAATAACTTTTGTTCTTTAGTCTTTCTTTTCAGGTATATTTCTTGTAAATTTGTAGGGTTTTGTTTTCTTATTCAATCTGTTGCTCTTTCTTATTTTATCGGATTGTTTAATCCGTTGACAATTAAAATTGTGAAAGTTACATTTATATTTTTCTCCACTTATCTCTACTATTGTTTGGGGATATTTTTGACAATTAAAATGTTTACTTTTTTTTTTTTTTTTACAAAAGCAATGCCTTTTCTCTTCAACTGCCTAAGCTTAATCTACTTTAAGACAATCTTCTTCCCAAATTCTATCAAATTTAACCCATTCTCACTTGTTACTCTTTTCTCTAACTTTGGAGTTTTGTTTAATTTATAAATTTCTTTTTTGTCTTGTTATTTCATTCTTCCCTTCCATTTTTTCCTGTCTGTTAAATAATCAAGTAATATCTCCTTTCTTTTTTTCCTCCTCTTCAACTTGTTTTATTTGTTAGATCTTAATTTTTTTCATTTTTGTGCCTTTTTTTAAAAATGATTTTTTCTTTCATTCTCTGTTGTTTTTCCTTTTCTATCTATCCTAGACTTTTATTCTTTAATTTGTTGACCTCACATTTATTTCATTTTTAGTCTCTGACTTCTTTATGGAAGCCTTTGAGATACTTTCTTTGAGTTCTTTCTTATAAACAGTTTATGCATTACAGTTCTGTAAATCTTGCTTCCATCTTCCTTTTTCTGTTGTGTCTTACACTTAGAAATGCCCATTTTTGGTGATAATAGAAAGGATAGAAGCATTACTTCATGATCAGCATTTTCCTGTCTTTCTGACTGTGTAGTTCACAATCACCTTTTGCCCCCACCCCTGATTATTTTCCACTTTTGCCAAGAAATCTCTTTTCTGGAGCCATGGCTTCTACTCTTGTAGCAGTCAGTTGTCCTCAGGAGCTCTGTTTCCCCAGATACTGAAATAGCATGAATGGTCTCTCTAAGCACCTAATTCCTGAACATTATACACATTATTTCCAGGTTATAGAATATCTTTTTCCCCCATGAGAATACTCCATTGAAACCTCCTTCTCACCATCAAAATATTTCCTCCCTTCTCCATCTTTTGTTCCTTTCTCCCTTATTTTATGTACCCTCCCATTCTACATTTTAATTCCGACAAAAATAACAACATCGATTCACATGGAGATAGAGAGCATATTGTGAGATTTAGCCTCTGATGTGTCAAGCCTGTTTCTCTCTCTCTCTCTCTCTCTCTCTCTCTCTCTCTCTCCTCTCTCTCTCTCTCTCTCTCTCTCTCTCTCTCTCTCTCTCTCTCTCTCTCTCTCTCTCTCCCTCTCTCTCTCTCTTCTCTCTCTCTCTCTCTCTCTCTCTCTCTCTCTCTCTCTCTCTCTTCTCTCTCTCTCTCTCATCTCTCTCTCTCTCTCTCTCTCTCTCTCTCTCTCTCTCTCTCTCTCTCTCTCTCTTTTGATTTCCACATTCACTCTTGTCTCCTAGTGTATTTTTATTAAGAAATCTCTTAATGATCTCTCTATTGTTCTTTTGTTGGTATTATACTTGGATGCTATATTTGTTTGCCTTTCTTGTATTTCTGTTGTCTGAGGTGTTTATAAAGCAAATAATTTGTTCTGGTCTAGTCTTCTTTATAGAAATTATTCAGATGCCTCTTCTATTGAATGCAAATTTTTTTGATTAATGAATATGCCCAGGTTTGCAGGATATGTTACATTGGGCTGCATCATGAGTTCTTTTGCTCATTGGAAAATATCATTATATTCCTTTCTGCAGTTTCTAAATGGTGCCAAAATATCTTGTGCTATTCAAATTTCTTTTCCTTTATATCTGAAAGTCTTTCTCTTGGTTACTTGCAGAATTTTGTATTTGTCATTGGAATTATTCAATTTAAGCACAATGTGACTTGGAGTTTACAATATCTTTCTGGAGGTAAGCTATGCATTCTTTTTTATTAACACTTTCCCCCCATGTTCTGAAGGTCTAAGGAGTCTTTACAATATATTTTTCATTGTGGCATTTAGGTGCTTTTTTATTTTTCATGTTCTTCTGAGAGATCTGTTGTCTCTGACATATTCTGCCTTCAAGATCAATATGCTTTTGCTTCTAGAGAAGTCATAGTTTCTTTTAATATAACTAGGTTTTGTTTCTTTTTTATGGATTGTCCAGGAGAATGCTTAAATTGCTTTATGTCTTACACACATTTTTTTTTTATTTTGGATAGATTTGAGAGGTTATGTGGATTGGGGAAAGTGTCTTGTTCTCTGTACTGTTGTCACATGAATAAGAAGTCTTGAGCTGAGTCTAAAAGGAAACCAGGGATTCTAAAAGTTAGAGATGAGTTAGGTAAAGCATTCCAGACATGAGACACAGAAAGTACAGAAACATAGAGACTGGAGATGAAGCATTTTCTTAAAGGAGCAGCAAGTAGACCAGGATGGATGAATGGACCATGTGTTCATGGAAGAATATATAAGATGGAAAGATAGGATGGAACCAGACTTCGAGAACTTCAGAAATTTACCAGTATATTATATTTGATTCAAAAGGCAACAAGGAATTACTGGGATTTATTAATAGAATGAGGATAGGACTATTTCAGTTTTTCAATGTCATTCCTAACAGATGGCATCCTAAGTCAAATGCATTATTTTAGATGTGACTTGTCCAGGACAGGAGGCAAGTGCTTATAACTTTCTTAGTCCTGGACTCTGTCCTTCTCTTAAATAATCTAAAATGATTATCTCTATTTTGACTTCTATGGCTCTAACACCACCCAATTCCCTTCTATTTGTGCACATTCCCCCCCTCCTTAGAGCCTAATAAGAGGATGAAAGTATCTGACATATTCATTTCTTCCCAGCTAAGTAAAAGCAAATGGGTCCCCTCCAAGGAAGAGGTAAGAGAAAGGACTATTTGTTGTTCCTCACACATGACACTCCATCTCTCACCTCAATGCTTTTGCATTAACCATCCCCCTTTTTTCCTACCATATTTGTATTCATTTCCTCATCATCTCTTCCTCTTGAAATTCCTAGTTTCTTTCAGGACTCAGTTCAAGTATTGCTTTCCACTTGAAGCTTTTCCTGATCCCCCCCAACTATGAGTGTCATCCCTCCCCGAACTACCTTGGATTCATTGTGCCTATTTGCAGCATGTACTTCTCCATGGATCTGTTATCTCTATTAAAATGTAAGCTCCTTAAGATCAGGAACTGTCTTTGTATTCCTAGCACTTAGCACAGTGTCTGGCATGTAGTAAACATTTAACAAATTCTTGTTGACTGATTGATTGGAGAGAACAATGAGGAACGAGCTCCTAATGGAAGAATACCAGGCATACCAGTGAGAGGGATATTTATGGGTAGGGAGGAAACTTTCTCACACTCTTTCCATGATATACGCCTTCTCTACCTCTGAGGAAAGTCAAAAACTTGCTTGTGTTTCTCAGTCTCTTCCTATAGGGATCTTCTAGGATCATTTCCTCACCTTACAGAAAGAGGAAAGTGAAACTCTAAGAAGAGGATTATCCAGGGTCAAATAGGTAAAATGCAGAGCTCTAAGTGAACCCAGGTTTTATAATTGCAAATTCTATGCTCTTTGGGCTTCTTAGAGAAGGCGAGACTTGAGTTGGTCCCTATAGGATGTTAGGGATTGCATGAAAGGAGAAGAGGGCATTCTGGGGTGGAAAATTGTATGAGAACAGTGCCTCAAACTTACTAGATTCTAATGAATGGCTTTTGTAAAAAAAATTTAATTAAATGGATTTGAACAAAAGCCTAGAGGAAGAGAAACTCAGGGTTAATTCAGAGGAGTCTAGTCCTGGAGGGAAGAAAGTTCCCTTAGGCAGCGGGGGAAATAAGCTCTGGGCAGTATGGCAGACTATTAAAGGGGAGTGTGCTAGAGTGGAAAGAGCGCATAATACTTGAACAAGTTCAAATCTTGATTCTACCATGGGGCACATCCCCTTTCTGAGCCTTAGTTTTACCATCTATAAAAGAAAGGACTTGGACTAGATGGCCTCTGAGGTCCCTTCCAGCTGGAAATCTATGTTCCCAGGAATTCCCATTTGCCAGCTCCAACCCGGCCCCCCAGACTTGATGATTAACAGTTTTGCTGGGAGGAACAGGAGCCACCTCCCCCCCCTCCTCTTTCTCCCTGTTTCTTTTCTCTTCCCCTTTTTCAAAGGCTGAGCTGAGTTAATCAGATAAATTCCTCAGCCGGTAGCACCAACAATTTTTCTAAGGCTGAGTCTCCCCGGAGCGACTCATAATTACTCTAGACCAAGACATTAAAGCAAAGGGGGAAAGAAAGGAAAAAAAGAGATGTTTTTAATTAAAAAATTAATTTTTCTGACAGACCCACTGTTGGCTAACCTGCTGTGGTGCTTCATTCATCAAGGGGAAAATCCCAGAAGATTCCTCTGGTCCTTGTTAAGACTCTAGGGGTGGAGGGCCTGGGAAGGGGGGAGGGCCTGTCTTCTTCTGCCCCTTCAAGGGATTGGGACTCCATCACTTTCAGAGAAGAGGACCCTGGGGATCTTGGCTTTTCTTGCTCATTGCCCTAGAGATACAAGCTCTGGGGGACAGGCATGCTGGGTGGGCCTACGAGGTAGGGAGGGAATGGGGGAGCAGCCTTTGCAGATTGGCTCACTGGGACAGAGTCAGGGGTGGTTAGGGACCTAATGGGTGTTTTATAGAACTGTGGGTTCACAGATGGAATGCACTTTCAAATTTATTTAGTCCCCCTCTCTCATGTTATGGAAAAGGCCAAGAGAAATTAGGGATTTGTCCCTGTCCATACAGTCAGCAATGACCAAGCTGAACATTGAGCCTAAATCCAGGAGGCAGGGGGTGATGGTAGAAAGATCAGTGAATTTGACATCATAAAATCTGAGTCTCAACTTCTATTTCTCCTACCTGATACCTCTTTGGTCTTAGATAAATCATTTCCTTTCTTTGGGACCTGCTCCTTCTATTGTAAAATGAATGGGTTCCTTGATCCTGGAGCTCAAGACTTGGGATTCAGTTTCCAGATTTGACAGTTGCTGAACTAGATGATATTGGGCAAATCACGGCTTTTCTGGATCTCAGCTTTTTCATCTATTACAGGTGGTGGGTAATATTATCTGCCATGAGGAATTTTGTAAATCTTATACAAATAAGAAGTCATAATTGTATAATCCAACTCCTCAATCAATCAATCAATCTAACATAGAAGCAAGATTATCTATTCCCCAATGTGCAAACCTCTTTGTTTGGATCCAGAAGGAAAAAGCTAACCATACCTCTGGAATTTCTGGAGTTCCCCATTCCAAAGGGACCCAGTCTAGAAGTAGAAGATCTGTTTGGGATTTAAAAACTCATGAAAGTTTCCCTCCCTCTTTCCCTCCCTCTCTATCTCTGTCTCTCTGAATCTGTTTCTGCGTTTCTCTGTGTTTTTTGTCTCTGTATCTCTGTCTCTCTGTATCTCTGTCTCTGTGTCTCTCTCTCTCTGTCTCTCTCCCTCCTTCCCTCTCAGTCTCTGTATCTCTGTCTCTCTCTATATGTCTGTCTGTCTGTCTCTCTATGTCTCTGTCTCTGTATCTCTGTCTGTCTCTCTCTCCCTCCTTCCCTCTCTGTCTCTGTATCTCTGTTTATCTCTCTCTGTATGTCTGTCTCTCTCTCTGTTTTTCTCTCTGTTTCTCCTTAAACCTTCCCCATATTTCTTTCTCTGTCTTTGACTCTCCGTTTCCCAGGCATCATCTCAGGTAAGATCATGCAAGAATCTTTGATAAAAACAATGGCAAGGATAACTTTATTTTAGGATCCTCTGACTTGATATTCATATATAAAATGAAATGCAGAAAAGAGAGACATACTCTCTCCAAAGTTGCCCACTTCCAACCCCACTTGGAAGGGCAGATTCCTTATAGATAGTGAACTCCTCCAGTTTTCCTTTGTGGATAGCATTCTGCTGATTGCATCAAGTCACAGAAGATTTACAGAATATTCTCAAATGAGATCCATGATCATTCACAAAAAATCAATCCAGCAAGCCACATAAGAAAAACAAGGTGGATGGCAAATACATGTTACCCAGATTATGACATGTGGTTGGATAGGCAATTCATTGAGTTAGCTCCCAAATATATAAAATCTTGGGAAGATATCTCAGATGGACAAAAGATATAAGCCTTCAATTAAATGGGAATATGAAAAAGTGAACTGAATTACATCTGAGAATATGGTATATAGTTCTTTTATTTGTTTTGTTGAGGCAATTGGGGTTAAGTGACTTGCCCAGGGTCACACAGCTAAGAAAAGTTACATGTCTGAGGTCAAATTTGAACTCAGGTCCTCCTAACTTCAGAGCTGAAGCTCTATCCACAGTGCCATCTAGCTGCCCCTGGTATATTGCTTTTAATCAATCAAAGAGCAATGAGTAAGATCTTACTATGTTCTAGGTCTTTTCTAAGTACTAGCAGTAAAAATACAACGTCTAAAACAACCATTTCTGATTTCTCCAATTTTAGATTCTAAGGGATAACCTTAAAATTCTAAGAAGTTACTTTCAATGACCTTAGACTGTTTCTTGGCAACATCTCTTTAATACCAATATTCTTTCAATGATGAATATAAATAAAAGTCATGGACAGCCACAGTGTTAGAAAACAAGCAATCACAGATGACCCAAAGAAAAGCTAGTAGGTGAGTGTGGATAGTCTTTGGTACATCACTACGATGATCTGTATACAATTGTAAAAGATACTATTAAGGAAAAAGGACTCAAGAATGTTGGTATTAAAGAGATAGGCTTTACTGCCAGGAAGTATGCTGGGGGCATTGAAAGTAACCTGTTATATTCAACATGTATTAGACTACCTGCCATCTAAGGGGAGGGGGTGGGGGGAAAGGAGGGGAAAAGTTGGAACAGAAGGTTTGGCAAGGGTCAATGCTGAAAAGCTGCCCCTGCATATGTTTTGTAAATAAAAAGCTATAATTTAAAAAGTAACCTGTTAGCATTTTAAGGTTATCCCTTAGAATCTAAGATTCTTGGGAGGAATGATTGTTTCAGTCTTTTTATTTGTACTTCTAATATCTAGGAAAAAAACCTAGAACGTAGTTGGATCTTATTGATTGCTCTTTGATTGATCAAAAGTACCATATCATGTTCACAGATACAATCCAGCCCATTTTCTTCTGCATGTGGACTCATCATGCAGTAAGAGTGAAGGATAATGGATACTCAGTCTGAGTCCCACATTGGAATCTTCCCATCACTAAAAGAACCACAGGAAAGCATCTAGTGCGCCAGGCAGATCTTTGGTAAAAGATCCATAAGATACAGGTGTCAAAGGTGAAAGGAATGGAGGAGCCAAAATCTTCATTGAAAGGATCCGAATATCAAGGAATCCTAGAGTGATCAAAGTATAAGTGCTACCAGCAAATGGAAACACAGAAGGGAGAGTAACTTTCCAGGGGCTACAACTAGCTAGGAGTGGAGCTAATTAAACTCTCCTGATGAAAGACTACAAGAAGCAGCTTGCACTGGGAATCAAGAGTCCCCAGTTAACAACCTGACCCTTCTGTTGGCTAGGTGGCCTTGAGGAAGCCACATTCTTCCTCTGAGGCTGTCCCCCTCCCCCCTTCCCTGTGATCAGATAATTAGACTAGATGAGGAAGCATGGTGCAATAGAAAGGGCGAGGGTTCTGGTTCCATTCGAGATGTTAGTTCTTCCTACCTGATATAACACTGGGTATGTCTCTTAGTCAGTGACAGCCCAGTTTCTTCATCTGTAGAAAAAGAGGGATGGATTAAATGACTTTGAGATCCCTTCTACATCTAGAGAAGGAGGAAGAGGAGGAGGAGAAGAAGGAGAGCTTAGATTCCTATAGCCCCTACTGTGTACGAGACATTCTATACAAATTACTTCATTTGATTCTCATAACAACCCTGAGAAGTCTATTATTCAGAAGTGCTTTTATTATTCCCATTTTTACAGATGAAGGAACAGAGAACAACAAGATAACCTAAGTGTCTGAAGTCATATTTGAAGTCGGGTCTTGGCTCCAGGTCCAGCCCTCTACTCACTGTGCTACCTAAACCCTGTGGTCCCTCTAGTTCCCATACCCTCTGACCTTCCCAGGGAAGTTCACATTCCACCAGCTCACACTTGCCCAAGGTCAATCTCACACTCCCCTGGATGGGGAGGGGATTCCAAGCACCAAATCCTAGACTAGAAAGACGAGTACCAAGACTGTCAGAATTTCCTCTCTCCTCCCAGGTCTGCAGTGAAAATGTGTAAATTTGCTTGCCCCGTTTGGAGACTGATCAATGGCAAGCAGAGTAAAGCAGCAGTGGGAGATGCTGCTTAAACCACGGCTCCCTTGGGCCCCATCACTCAGCGCTATGGTAATAAAATGGCCAGGACTAAAAAAAAAAACCCTATGAGACTCTAGAGAGTTCAGTCTCATCTCACTGGATTATAACCCTGTTATCTAACCCCCCGGGGCTTGTTCCGGCTTCTTCTGAACCTATGTGGGGAAATGAAAGCCTCACTGAGAAGCAGAGCAGCACAGAAGAGAAAGGAAGACAGAAGAAAGAAACTAAGGGAGGATGGGAAGTGGAAGCGCAGAGGCAGGGGAAGAGACCAGATGACATCTGGAGGGTACTCCCTGTCTTTGGTGAAGGGTGTTCATGGAAAATGCCATTTTTCTGCTTTTATGTCACACATTTGTGCACAGATCTAGCTGCTCTGTGACCCGGATTTTCTTCATCAATCAGTAAGTCAGTCACTAAACTCTAATTAAGCTCTACAACAGGTCAGACATTGAGCTAAGAACTGGTAATACCAAAAAAAGGTCAAAATTATTGGGGAGTGGGGAAGATAGTCCCTACCCTCAGTTTCTATTCTAATGAGAGAAGAAACAACACACACTGTACATAATTAGGAATGCACAGAATATACAAAGTGGATGGAAGTATTCAGAGGGGGAAGCAAAACAATAGTGGGAAGGGGCAGAGGGTGAGATTTGGGCCGAGTCTTAAAGGAACCGAGGAAACTAGGAGGCAGAGGTGAGGGGGCAGATCATTGCAAGCATGGGAGAACAAAGCACAGGCACAAAGACAGGAGTTTCTGCCTCCCAGGGAACTCATGAGGAACAAATGAAACAATGTAGTAAAGCCTTTTGCAAACCTTCAAGCTTTACATAATTGTGAGCTGTTATTCTTAATTAATAGATTAATACAACTTGACTTAACCTCCCTGGGGGCTCAGCTACTCTATGGAGAAGCGAGAACCGTCCTCCTGACCTTGGACAGCTCCCCGGGGGAATTGGCAAACAGGATGCACATACATGGAAGTCTGGGGAAAGATTTCCTGTCATTTCTATCTCTGGCATCTCCCCACTCTTCCCCGTTCTCGCTATCCCCATGGCCCCAGCCCTACTTCAAGCTCTCATTACCACCTGCCAGGACTCTTAAAATAGCCACTTTAAAGCTCTTTCTGCCTCCACTCCCTTCCTCCTTTAGACTGTGACCGGAATATTCTTTCTTTGGCATAAACCTGGCCATGTCCCTCTTCTGCTCTTCATCCTCCAGTGGCCTCCCAAGGCAAGTCTGAACTCCTCTGCCAGTCAGAGCCCTCCATCACTTGGCATCCAGATTCCTTTCCAGCTCTGTCTCATCTAACTCCCTTCCACGCTCTCTGTTCCAGGCAAATGGCACGCTCTGGCCCCAGCACAGCTGTTGTGTGGTGGAAAGAACAGCGACTTGGAGTCAGAAGACCTTGCTGTTAGACTCTGGGGTCATCCAGGCTGAAGGGCAGACAGCTGTGTGAGGAAAGTCCGTGGGGATAGCCGCTAGCTCCTAATTATTTCTGCAAATTCCTTGGCTACTCAAGGAGTGTCAATGTACTCCTTGAGGCTGCTAGAGAGCTTGGCAGAGAGTGAAAGCTGTGGCTCCCAGGTGAGTTTGTGAGCCATTGTTTATTGAGAGAGAAGAGGAAGAGGAGCAAAAAAAGAGAAAGAGGAGAAAGGAGGAGGAGCATCGTGTAGTAATAATATTAATGATGATGATGGTCATTTAAAAAACTACCACAATAGCAACTAGCATTTATTTAAATCTTTTAGCTTTACAAAGCATTTTACAAGTCATGTCTTTTTTGATCTTCACAATTTGAAGTAGATTATATTACACCCATTTTACAAATGAAGAAAGTGAGGCTGAAAGGTGAATGAGTCATCCAGAATGGTGCAGCTGGTGTCTGAGAAAGCTTCTGAATTCAGTTCTTCCTAATTCCAAATCGAACACTATTCACTACTCCACCTGGAATATGAAAGAGTGCACGTGAGAAAGGAAGGATGTCCAAGTAAAAATCATGTTCAGAATGAATGACAAGAGGGATATTCAACTATTGCTGCCTTGCACCAGAAGGTGAATAAAACACTGGACTTAAAATAGAGAAAACCATCGATCAGATCATACTTCTAAGACCAGTGGACTGTGGACAGGTCATTTAAAATTTCTCCAGACTCAGTATTGAAAACTATAAGATGGAGATAATGATACTGACCTCACAAGGCTATTAAAAATATCTAATAAAAATAATAGTATAAAGTATTATGGGAATGCCAATTATTATTGTGATTCATAATTAGTGAGAGGATAGCTAGAGCGTGGCTTGGCTCTGATTCTGTATTCAGATTGAGAGAGGATTGCCTCATAGGTTCATGGGGCAGGCTGAGTTTAGGATTGGGAACCTCTTCACAGATGGAAGGAAAGATTTCAGAGTCTTGACTCGCACTGTTGAGCTTCCCAGAAAGATGTCAGCATTTGGGGGAGCTGGGGCTGTTAAATCCTGGTTGATGGTCCCTAATAATTTCTGAATGGAAAAGGAAAGCAGTTGGGGAGGAGGCTGGATGCAAGCTGTAACAAGGGCAAGCTATATGTATGAATGTGTGTGGGTCCCTGGGTTCAAATCCCAGCTGGAGTCCAGAGAAGGAATCCCTTTACCAAATCTGGCCTTCAGGTTTCTCTATAAAATGACAAGATTGGACTAGATGTTTTCTATGGTCCTTCTAGCTCTAAATCCTGCAATCGTTCCATTCTGATGTAATCTGTACCTACTTCTATATGTCCAAAGTATCTTCCACATTAGAATGTAAGAACTTTGAAAGCAGGGACTGCTTTTGCTTTTTCCTCTGTGTTCCCAGGAACACAGTTTTTTAGCACAGTTCCTGGCACACTGTAGGCATTTAATAGTCTTGTTGATTTATCCATCATACAACATGCTCCCCCCATAGGATATTGGAAGGAACCTCACAGGGCATCTAGTCCAACTTGTAACCTTGTACTAATGAGGAAACCAAGGTCACGCAGCTAGTCATTAGCTGAGCCGGAGATCAAATTCAGATTTCCTGATTTCATGACCATAAATCTTTATTAGGTCTTAGATGAGGGAAGGTTGGTTAATGTCCAGCCAAAAGAGACAGTCACAATCTGAGGTCCCAGAAAGGATGTGTTACTCCAGGTTGATGAAGTGTCAGGCAAGAGATTTTCTCCCTTATCTTGGCAGGCTCCCACAAGCAGACACAATGGTGCCCAAGGATTCCGTGACACAGAGATGGCCCATCCGTCCCCTTGCTCCCAAATTCTAAGCAGTCATTAGCTGCAGGGACCTACTTACCCAGCTCAGAGTGGAGCTCTCTTGCCCTGGCATGCCAGTCCCTGAGCTTGACATCTGCCAATCAGCTGAGAGACATATAGAATACCCCTGACATTGGTCCTGCCCAGCTTGCAGGGCTTTCAGAAGGGAGTTTATTCTGTTAATTGGATGAAAACCATTTCTTACAGAATTTGGCTAAGAAAAGAACCCTTGAATGCTTAGCTACTTGGCTGGGAGTGATTGTGAATTATTACTACTATTAGTAATAATCATGGTGATATGTTCCCTTGATACGTGCCGATGAAAGACAAGCCCTGAATTGTTTATTATTATTAATAATAATTAATCTCTGAGTCATTTGATCATAGGATTTAACACTGAAGGGTGCCTCAGAGATCATATAGACTAACCCTTTGAATTTACAGATAATAGGAAATAGTGGCAAAAGCACTGGGTTTGGATAGAAGACCTGGGTCCAAATCTGGGAAATTCTTACCAGGACTTTCCTTAATCAGATTAGCTTCCACCTACTCTCTGTAGAGCTGGATTTCTGGAGATGATATCTTCTGATTAGAACATAAGTTCCTTCTATGCCCAAAGGGCTATCACACTGGACATACCCTTTGATCCAGTAGTGTTTCTACTGGGCTTATATCCCAAAGAGATCTTAAAGGAGGGAAAGGGACCCTCATGTGCAAAAATGTTTGTGGCAGCCCCTTTTTGTACTGGCGAGAGACTGGAAACTGAGTAGATGCCCATCAGATAGAGAATGGCTGAATAAGTTATGATATATGAATATCATGGAATGTTATTATTCTATAAGAAACGACCAGCAGGATGATTTTAGGAAGGCCTGGAGAGACTGACAGGAACTGATGCTGAGTGAAATGAGCAGAACCAGGAGATCATTGTACACAGCAACAATAAGATTATCAATTCTGATGGACGTGGCTCTCTTCAACAATGAGGTGATTCAATGGTCTTGTGATGGAGAGAGCCATCTGCATCCAGAGAAGACGGTGGGAACTGAATGTGGATCACAACAAGTAAATGTTGAAAAGAATGAAGTATTTTCACTTGTTTTCTTTCTCATATTTTTCTTTTTTAATCTGATTTTTCTTGTGCAGCATGATAAATGTGGAAATATGTGTAGAAGAATTGCACATGTTTAACATATATTGGATTACCTGCTGTCTAGGGGAGGAAGTGGAGGGAAGGGAGGGAGAAAATTGGAACACAGTGTTTTGCAAGAGTGAATGTTGAAAATTATCCATGCATACATTTTGAAAATAAAAAGCTTTAATTAATTTTTTTTAAAGAACATAAGTTCCTTGAGAGCAAGTATTATCTTTCTGTTTGCAGGTGTATTTCCAGTGCTTGACATAGTACCTAGTACATAGTAAGCACTTAATAAATGGTTTTTTATTTGACTTGATGCTACTTGAATAAATCAAGTTAATTTCTAAAGCCAATAGCAGAGTGGGTTGGGACTCGGAGGCTCTGCCATCACCTTTGATGAAGATTTCTGTAAATTCTTTTCATCCCTGCCAAAAACAAATATCAAAAGAGGGGAGATGTCTGATATATGGACAAGAACTGAACTTGTTAATTCATATTGTAATTTTGAGCAAGATCTTGACTCATTCAATCAATCCATGCCCATTTATTATAGGGCCAGGTACCATACTAGGTTCTGATGATACAAAACCCTCTTTGAACTTCTCCATTCTTTCCTTCCCGAACCTCAGTTTCTTCACTTCCAAAGCTAGGACACTAAAGCATGCTATCTCACCACAATTCAGATGAATAAAGGATGGTCTTTAAAAATAAGCAGGAAGGGGCAGCTAGATGGTGCAGTGGGTAGAGCAGCAGCCCTGAAGTCAGGAGGAGCAGAGTTCAAATCTGGTCTCAGACACTTAACACTTACTGGTTGTGTGACCCTGGGCAAGTCACTTAACCCCAGCCTCAGAAAAAAATAAAAAAAATAAACAGGACTACACAAATGTTCAATCAGTTCAGTAAGATCTTATTAAGTGAACACTATGTGCTGGGCAATGTTCTAGGTGCTAGGTACAAAGACAAAAATGAACTTAGTTCTACCCTCAAAAAGCGCTCTCTCTCTCTCTCTCTCTCTCTCTCTCTCTCTCTCTCTCTCTCTCTCTCCATATATATCTATATTATCTCCTCTATAAGCCAATTAAAGTCCTTCCTTAACTCCATTTCAAATCTTACAATCTTATTACAGATTACTCCTCTATGGAGTCCAGCCAAACTGGGATTTCTTACTGCTCCTCACTCAGGATGCTTCATGGTCCACCCCCATGTCCTTTCTCTAGCCGTTCTCATGCTTGGAATGACCCCCCTTTACCTCCCTTTTAAAATCCTTTGTTCCTTCAATATTCAGCTCCAGATTCACTTTCTACATAAAACCTTCTCAGGTCCCAAACCTGTACCCTCACTGCTCTGTTATCCATCCCCAAAACAACCATGTATGCCTTTTCTATATATTCATATCTACACTATCATACATATTATCTCTCTGAATGTGATATGAGCCTCTTAAGATGCTGAATGGTTTCAACTTAGGAACTTCAACTTAGAACATTAGTTCCGTGAGTTATCTGTGTGGTACAGATCCTGACACTAAGTACTGAATAACCATCTGTGGACTTAATAATTTCATGCATCTACATAAGTCTTATGCCGGATCATACTTGGAAGGAATTTCAGAAGATATCTAGTCCAACCCCCTTGTTTCACATAAAGGGAAACTGAGGGCCTGTGTGACCAAAGTTACACAGAGACGGGATATGAACTCAAGATCTCAGATGCCAAAGTGATTTTTTTCCCCCTCATGCCATATTGAGGATGTGCTTGAGCTGTAATCTGAATTAAAGGAGGTGTTCTTAAGAAGTGGGTGTGGGCAGGAAATGTATTCTAGGTTGGGGGACAGCCTATGTAAGAACTCAGAGATGAATTGATGGTAAAATGAGCCTTATGGCTCTTAGAGGTGTCAGGACTATAAGTTGCATATGGTTGCAAATATGACCAAGGTGTTGATTTGTGTTGTTTGAGGGATATCATCCTCTCTCCAAGACTCAGTTTATTCCTCTGTAAATGGAAAAATAGCAGCATTTCAGAGCTGCATCAAATTATGTTTGCAGAGCTCTTCAATATTAAGATATTTTCCTAATCTCCTAATATTTTCCTAATGCTTACATGGATCATTATTTTTCCCCAAAATATTTTTATTTAGTTCATTAAATACTCCTCAATTACATGTAACACATTTTAATATGTTTAAAAATTTGAAATCCAAATTTTCTTTATTCCTTTTCACCTCCTTGAGAAGGCAAGCAATTATATTTTAATTATACACAGGAAATCATTTTATTGTTCAGTCATTTCAATAGTGTCCAACTCTTTATGACCTCATTTAGAGTTTTCTTGGCAAAAATACTGGATATTTGCCATTTCATTCTCCAAATCATTTTGCGGATGAGGAAACTAAGGCAAATGGGATTAAGTAACCTGCCTAGGGTCATAAAGACACTAGTCTGAGGTCAGATTTGAACTCAAAAAGAAGACTTTCTGACTTCAGACTTGGCACTCTGTGCGCCATGGCATCACTTAGCTGCCCACCTATGAACTCATGCAAAACATTTCCATATTAGCCATGTTGCAAAAGAAAATACAAGGGTCAGCTCTTATCATCACTAAAAATAGGACTAGCTCATCTTCTTTCTTGATCTCACATTTTAAAATAATATCCTTGCCACTGGTTTTGCAGCATTTCTCCTTTGTAACATGTTGCCAGCCTGCTTGTGCCCACCATGCCCCATTCCATGGGCCTCTGGCTTGTCCTCAATTCATTTCCTCAGAGACTCTCATGATCCCTGACTTACTGGCATATAACGGGAGGGTAAAAAAGTTGACATTTATTCAGCTCTGTATGATTTGCAAAGCTTTCTACAAATACCACATAATTTGCTCTTCATCATAACACTGCGAGTTAGATGTGGCAGTTATTATCTCCATCTCACAGATGAAAATACTGAGGCTCATAGAGAGGGCTCGTCATGGCTGGCCCCAGATCACCCAGCAAGATTTGAACCCAAGTGTTTCCTGATGCCATGTTCAGCCCTCTTTTTACAGACCTCTCTGTGTGTCTCTCTATCCCAACCTGAGCTAGAAAAAAAATGACTTTTTTCTTGGATTTCCTGATCAAGATCCAGTCTGATGCAGTTTCTAAATCTTTGGTTTTTGAGTAATGAAGAGGGGCCGGACTTAGCTGGGGTCTCCCCACCCTGACTCCCAGCATCTTCCACATGAAACTTCCCAATTGCTGGGGATCTCCCTGCCCAATTACCTTATCTTAGTATTTTTATTTTTCCCCCTGAGGCTGGGGTTAAGTGACTTGTCCAGGGTCACACAGCTAGGAAGTGTTAAATGTCTGAGACCAGACCTAGCACAGTAGCTGGTGCATAGTAGGTACTTTAGTAATAAAGGTTTGTCTACTGGATTGACACTGCATTGCTTTTATATAATACTCCAGTCCTAATTATTCTGTTACTCATTAGAGGGGGCAGGGGGGGATGGAGAGGCGGGGAAGGTAATGAACTGGAACATGCATGAGAGGAGGATTGAGAGAAGGAAAATGCAGGAAGGCTCTTGGAAGAGGTTCCTTTAGCTGCAGCTTGCTGGCCAGGGAGTGCTGGCTGGGCCCAAGGATATGCAGATCTGCCTCTTCAATGAAGTTACTGAGAAGCAGATGAGACGGGAAGCTGGTGACTGCTGCCCAGGAGCCAGGCCGATCTCAGCAGTCACCATACCATGGATTCGGGGCCTGGGCTTTGCACCCGGCGTCACCATGCAGGGTTGCCGTGTGGGGAAGGGTCACTGGCTGGAGCAAATCTGGCCACTGATCTCCAGTTCAGCCAGCTGGGTCCTCAATTCATTTCCTCAGAGACTCTCATGATCCCTGATTTACTGGCATATCATGGGAGGATAAAAAAAGTTGACATTTATAGGGCCAGGGGCTCTGCTGACTGAAGGGCCCACCTCCCAGACTGCACGTGGAGCAGGCTCCGGCCACTATTGATGGCCTCCTCCTTGGAGCTCTTATCTAAAGCACTTTAAAGTAAACCATTCCCAGATTACTCAGTGCAGGGAGGGAATGCACAGAATACGGGGTCATCCCTGACCTCAGTCCCCTACATGGACTGTTTTCCTACTTAGAGCTAGCAGGTAGTGCCATCAGAAGGCTGCACCTGGACTAAAGATTTCAATTCAAATTTGGCTAACTAGCTATATGATCCTGGGCAAGTCACTTAGCTCTGATTGCCTCAGTTTCTTCACCTACAAAATGGGAATAATAACATATAGTTGTCATGAGGATCATGGAATATGTATAAAGCTTTTATACATGTCTATTCTCTTTGCTTCTATTGGAATATATGTTTCTTAAGTATAGGGATACTCTTACTTTTATGTCTGGATCCCCAAAACAATACAGTGCTTGGAAAATAGTAGGCACATAATAATTTTTTTCATTCTCTCATTGATTCATTCCTCTGTATCCCTGAGCAGAGATCACCCAGAAAACACTAACCAGCATTCAGTCCGTTTTGGTTTTGTTTTTTTCTTATAGAATTCCTATTATGGGAAATTCACTACTTCCCAAACCAATCCAGGGTAGTTCTAATGGATCATTAGAAATTATTTTCCCAATCACTTCTTGATATTGCTCACCCATTGCTTTCTCTGGGACCAAGATAAATAAAGCCATTCATCTTTCATAGGACAGTCCTTCAAATATCTGATGACTGCTGATATGCATGTCACTGCCCCATCCCACAGCCAGGATAAATATTCTATCTCTTTCCTCTGGTCCTTGAGCTGATGGCATGACGTCCAGCTTCCTCTTCATACTAATCCATCTCTGAATCCATGTCGGCCTGTCGACTTACTGATTAAGTTATCACACCCAGGACGGAGCATAATAGTCCAGGTGTAGACTGATGAGGGCACAGGACAAGGGAACTGTCACCTTCATCGTAGCATACTATTTTTTATGAATGTAGCCTAAAACCACAGTAATTTTCCTCTACCTTATCCCAAGGTTATTACTGAACTTGACCCCTATTGAAACCCCCAAGTCTTTTTTCATGTGAACTGTTATATAGAAACCATGCCTTACACCACACACACACACACACACACACACACACACACACACATACACACACACACACATACACGCACACACACACAAATTCTGTATTGTGTGTGGTTCATTTTTTAATCTAAAGGTAAGCCTTTCTAACAGTCTTGGAATCTTGAGACAAGTCAGATCAGCAAAACTATGTTAAGACCATTGGGGTATCCCCCACACGCTGAAAGAAGGCTACCCAGTACTTTTCCATCCAAATTCCTAAAATTATAACTCACAAGCTCGCATGTGTTTGCCTTCTCTAGGGAGCCAAGGGGCATAATTATTTCAAAACTAAGGCATTTACTGAAACGCTATCCTAAAAATTAGCAACAAGACATGTCCCCCATAAACCTAGGGAAGTGTCCCCCATAAATAAACCTAGTAGATCAGATAGACTCACAGAGATCAAAAGTAAACACACATTTCAGGAATGCCTGTGGCCCTGGCTTAATAGGGACTTTCTCTTTAAGGCAGATCTGTTCTTCATCCATGATGTGAAAAGAGAAACTTGGCCTTACTCATCGAAGGTTCTATAGCAAATATCATGGAGGACTCTAATGAAGGGCCATGGTAGGAGGAAGCGTTTAGCTTCAGAAAGGATGACATCCTGGAAAAGTGCACTTTTATATTTAATTTTCTTAGATTTATTCATTCAGCAGATATATAGTGAGCTACCAGTTGCTATGTTCAAGGTAAGACACTTCTAGGGAGACAGAAGAATATTTAGTCCTAGGTTTTAGGGATCTCATGTATTTATTTAGTTTTTGAGCCTAGAAGTATAATTGCCATTCATTCCTTCTACTAATGGTCATGGAAACTCTTACCCTGCTTGAATTTTCCTGACCTTTTTAGACAACCAGATGACTTCCTGTTTTGGGGAGCTTGCCATCCTTGTGCCAGATTTAGTAAGGACACCTGATCTCATAAGAATTTCTGAACTCAAGGGATCTACGGGCTTCACTCTCCCCAGCAGGGACCACAGGACACACACATCCAGCACCGCAGACTTGTAAAGGAGAAGATACTAAAAATCTACAAACAAAATTAAATCATATTATGAGGTAATTTTTTTAAAAAAGAAGTTGCAAGACAGTTTAAGATTAAGTGCTAATTGTGTGGGAGTTCAGAGAAAATATCAATGTGCATTAAAATAGGTTGATTCCCCAAACTCCAAATAAATGAACTTGATAGAAATAATCAGAAAAATTCTAGAACAGTTTATCAAATAAATGGAAAGAAATAAGCAATCATTGGTGAATACAGGTCACTAAGAATAAATCTAAATCAGGCATTTGACAAAGGCTGTCAGGATAGCCCCTAAGCAGAAAATCCAATAAGATAGATTGACTCTCCTCTCCATGAGTAAATGAAAATGACATTGAGTTTCCCATCTCCAAGTTTTTGTATAGATTGCCCTCCATGCATGCCATACTCTTCAGAGTCCCTAACTCCCTTTATATCTCAGCCCAAGAGCCACCTCTTTAAAATATCTCTCCTGGTACCTCTGTAGTTTTTGATATCTCTTGAGATTGTTTTGACTATATTTTGTGTTTTGAAAATAAAAAGCTATTATTTTTTTTAAGTTACTATATTCTGGAAGTATAATATGAGTGGTAATAAAACAGAGAACTTCAAAACTTACTTTAAAAAAAAGAATATATTTTGTATTTATCTGTGTACCACGTGTATCATGTATGTATGTATGTATCATGTGTACACATGTGTATCATGTGATCATGAATTTACAGCAAAAAAAAGGGATCTCATCATAGTTTCCCCTTGAGAGAATGTAAATTTCCTGAGGGCAGGAATAATTTTAGTTGTTTTTTTGTTTTGTTTTGTTTTTTGTTTTTTTGTTTTTTTTTTGTATTCTAGGTGCTTCACACAGTCTCAGGGCTTAAGAAGTGTTAGATTAAACTGTGGGATGTCCACCTAAGGGTATTCAGTAGAGTTCTGTGCTTTTAGCATGTGCAATACACAAGACCATCCCAGTGGCAAATGACAAATGTTCACATGATGCAAAAATGGGAAGTGATAATAGCTATGGCAGTGGATGACAATTAGATCCAGATTCAAAAAGATGTCAACCTGCTAGAGTGATGAGCCTCTGTCAATATTCCAATATTCCAAGGGTCTGTCATTTCATCAGTGTCAAGTCCCTTCTACAACACTCTGCAATTTGTAGATAATCTTTGAGTGATTTCATGCCTAAAAAAAATCATTACCTGTGGCCAGCCTGGTGACAAGCCTCTCTGAATGGGCCAAATGCAATCCTTCTTCCACAAATACCCATTCCCTCCCCAGATCTGTGTTTAAAGCCTTTTAGCCTTGGTGAGACTTGCTTGGGTTCTGCTAGAATAGCTCAGAATCAGTCCATGCCGTGATGGACTTTAGAGAATTTTGTGAAGGCCAAAATGAAATTTAATAGACATAAATGTAAAGTCCTGGGATCTGGTTCAAAAAATAACTGCCAAAATACAGGATTGGGGCAAAAGTTAATGTGAAAAAATTTAGGGTGGGGGCTAGTGGAGGGTAAGCTCTATATAAATTTGTAGTATGAGTGGCAGATTAATAAATCTGATTTCCCTGTAATGTTTCCATGGTTTGGGGATCTCACGGAATGATGATGAAAATTGCAACCCAGCCTTTCTTAACTTGGCCCCTTTATGCCTTTCCAGACTCCTAATTTCCAGTACTCCCCTTTCTCTACCATTAAGCTACACTGCACTATGTGTGCTTTTATCCATGACAAGACACTCTCTCTCCCGACTCTGTCCTTGGGACTCTGGCTCTGAATCTAGATTACTCTCCCTCCTCATCCTTGACTCCTAACTCTTGTTAGTTGCAATCTCTACCTACTCCAAAAGGCATTTCTTCTCTCCTTCCCCCACTATCTTCCTTCTGAAATTGTCTTTCATTTACACTATATATCTAATACGTACACAGTAATTGAGACATCATTTTTTCATTAGAATATATACTCCTTGAGAGCAGGAATTGGACTCTTGCCTTTCTTTGGGTCTCCAGAACTTAACTCAATTCCTGGCAGATAAAAAGGACTTTTATAAATAGTTGGTGACAAACCACCTTTGCATCCTAGATGACTCTTGCGTCCTTCCATAAATCCTCTATAGAAAACCCTCCCAAGATGCTGGGAATCTTCCCTTAGGAGAAAGACAAGGTGTCTATGATTTCCCTCTTGCTTATTTACTTCCTATCCTGTTCTCTGGTCACGTCTTTCTCTGGATGCTCTATTCCTTTTTCCCACATAATTCAGAGCATATGTTTCAGCCTTCTCATACAAACCATGGGCCTCTCCAGTGCCTTTGGAAGACCTGAAATTTTAATGTTTTGGAGACTGATTTTCCATGATTCACGCTATGAAATATGGTATTACCGAAGAATATTATTGATATGAAAAAAATGGGTCTTTATTTCAAGAATGATCATGAAAAGCATGATTACCCAAAGGCAATCCAGCCTATGCTCTTTCAATTTAATTATAAGTCCAACTATAGGATCATGAACTTACGGCCACAAGAGACTTATAGTCAAGTCCATCCCTTTCATTTCAAGGATGAGGATACAGAGGAACAGAGAGGTAGAGTAATTTCCCCTAACTAACACAGCCTTCAAATAGCAGAGCCGAGATTAGAAACCCAGGTCCTCTGGCCCCAAACCCAGTTCTATTTCCACTGTACCATGCTGCATTCTCACATTTCTTTATCCAGAATGTACAGGATAAATGTGCAGGCTCTCCCTCCAAATAAGAGTCACTCTTCGATTACTTGGTTTTTCTTGTGTTAGTTAGAGTGACTTCTTTTGAGCCTTCATGGATCTCATTGATGGCTCTGCAATGACCCCAAGCTTCCTTCAATCAGCCTGATCCCATCTGCAAATTGGAATAAATTTGGAGTGCATCACCACTGACAAGGAATCTCTCTTCCATTTAGACTCTGCACAGGGCATCTTCTGTGACAGCTGCAAATACAAACTTTGGCAAGCATTACATCTCCCTGTTTTATACTTTACTTGATATAAATAATCGATGGGTCATTAAACAACATTTTCTCTGTTCCATCTTTCAAGGAATCTTGTCTGATTTAAACATGTGCATAAGAAACACCTTGTTGGAGAAGAGCCTTTAAGGAGACATTTTTCTTGACCAAATCAAATGCTTTTTTTATAGTAAACAATCAATCAGCACAGTGGGATCTTGTATTCTCTGCACCATTCAGTCAATTATGGGACTGCAAAGATGTGTTCGGCTGTAGAATATCAATTGTAAAAGATACCCTGCTTCCTTCCTTCTCATGCCTTCATTCGGGATGCCCTCATTATCTGTGTATATTATCATCCTTCAAATTATATGGAGGTGGAAGGAAATATAAAGGCATTTATTATGTACTAGGATGCTATCCCAAGTCTTGGAGTTATGTATAAAAAGAAAATTGACAATCTCTGTCCTCAAGAAGCTTGCATTCTAGTAGGGGAAAATAGAATATGAAAATGAACACGTGGTTCAGTAGTTATTGATTTTGTCTTGATGGCATCTTTCTTTTTTTTCAATTAAATTGAGATTAATGATTCTCCCCACCAATCTTTTGATATCCTTTCTTTCAAGTAAGAATTAAAATCCCTCAGTGGTCTCAGAATTGTGCGGCTTATAGCATGGACCTCCCCACTGTTATTTAATTAAATCCAGTGGCTCTTCCCAGTGTTTTTTCCCTTTAGTTTCTATTCTTTGGAAGTTGTTCAGTTATTTTTCAGCCATGCCTGACTTTTAATGACCCCGTTTAGAGCTTTCTTGGCAAAGATATTGAATATCCTTCTCCAGCTCAGATGAGGAAACTGAGGCTAACAGAGTTAAGTGATTTGCTCAGGCTCACACAGTTACTTAAGTGCCTGAGGACAGATTTGAACTCAGAGATTCCTGATTCTAGGACCAACACTCTATCCACTATGCCACCTAGCTGCTCATTACCAATTCTATCTTCAGATAAAATACATTAAAGATTACATACAAATGTGGTGACTCCACTGTCATGGATGAATAAAATTATTACAGAAATCTTAACAATATTTCCATTTTTCATTTGTCTGTGGTTGTCTTACCAATTTCATCGTTAAATAACTTCCAAAAAAGATATGTGTTAATTGGGCCTCCCACTAGACATTCTATAAACTTATCTGTCCTCTATTCTCATATTTTTTTCCCTGAGCCTGATGCTCATAATATTCCACCATTACCACCTGCAATCTTATGACAGAGTTTATATTCTAACCAGGAGTTCTTTACCTTTTTGAGTTCCAAAGCCCTTGGGTCATCTGGGGAAGTCGAGGAATCTTCTGAGAATTATATTACCAAAAAATGAATGGCCTTGAAATATTATCAATTTTAAAATCAAGTTCTCAGAACTCAGGGGTTAAGAACTCCATTCTGAACCAATGGTTTCCTTTGCTGCCATATTTGTCTACTTGATAAAGAAAATGAGTGTTTGCAAACAGAGGTGGCTTCTAGGCTTTTTGTCTCATTGTGGTGATTGATTTAGAGTAATATTCCTTTGGAAATTGTGATGGTCTCTGTAGAAGTTACTTCTTTTGCCACTTTAGAATGAAAAATTTGCCTCCATCGCTTAGGTTGAAGTGACTGTGCCTGCATAATACATCATCTCATTTTTAGTCTTATAATTTAACACCGATCTTGGTCTTTGGTCTAACAAGTCAATGATCTGACTGCAGATAGACAGATGACTTCAACATTGGAGACCAATTGTTTTGTGTATTACCACAGATAATCTAGGCAGCTAGAGGGTGTCATAGTGCAGAGAGTATGGGACCTGGTGAGTGGAAGATCTGAGTTCAAATTCTGCTTCAGATACCAGCTGTATGACCCTAAATAACTTCCTCTGTCTGCCTTGGTTTCTCCAAGCATAAAGTCAAGACAATGATGATAATCAACGCTGTTTGGTTTGTAAAATTCTTTGCAAATTTTAAAGTGCTCTGCAAGCTCTAGTTACCATCATTAATTTCATTTTATTATGATGCTCCCAAAGGCTCATTATGGCCAATGCATTCCTACTCTCTTTTTGAAGAGTGTCCTTTATACTGGACGTGTTTCCTATATAATCTATATGGCATGATATAAGTTTTCCTAACCCATGTTTTCAAACATATTTTCCAGGTTGCCCTATACTACTTTTGCACTCAACTCATCACAACTTAAATCATATGAATGTAGCTGGGCTTTGAAGGCAGATCTCTACAGAAGTCAGATCTCTACTCAATCTGTGGGAGTATTTGGGAAATGTGGTAGTCTAGACACAGAGCACTCCAACCTGGGACAGAAAGAAACTATCCAAATCCTGAATGGGGCCAAGTGGCAGCACAAGTGGGGAGTGGGGACTGCTTCACTTTTTGGTTTGGGGAGAAAGGTAAACAACCAGCAGGTATTTTTGCAATGCAAGTTAAGAGACTGAGGGACTGATCATTGAGGCAGCTGTTTGAGTTCAGGTGTTGCAACTGCCTCAGGCTCTGGACTGACATCACAAAAATACCTGCTACAAGAATTCTCTCACTTGGTTTCATTTGAAATGTCCAGGATATCCGTGTGTGTGTGTGTGTGTGTGTGTGTGTGTGTGTGTGTGTGTGTGTCTGAGAGAGAGAGAGAGAGAGAGAGAGAGAGAGAGAGAGAGAGAGAGAGAGAGAGAGAGAGAGAGAAGGAGAGAAGGAAGGAGAAACAGACACAGAGACACAATCCAGAGAAGAAAGAGGAAAGAGACAGAGATAAAGACATATAGATAGACACAATCACAGACTCTCTCTCTCCCTCTCTCTCCATCCCTCCCTCCCTTCCTCCCTTTGCCTTCTCTGTCTCTCTCACTCTCTTGCTCTAACAAACACACACACACACACACACACACACACACACACACACACACACACACATACACACACACTTCTTAGGAGCAAAGTTGGGAAAGATCTCTAAGGTTGTCTGGCCCAATCCTTCTTTGAGGTTACAAAAGAGAAAACAGAGGCACAAAAGGATTAAGAAATTTTCCTAGAAAGTAACTGAGGCAAGTTGCGAACCCTGGTCTTCTTGGCTGTGGTGCCCCCCTCCATACTAGTTCATTTCTAGATCTTCCAGAGAAGACATAGTGAGGAAAAGGAATGGGAAGCTAGCAGCTCTGTTCATCAGAGTCTAAACTTTGGTCCAGAATAACACAAGGATCAGAAGCTGGCACAAGATGAGCAAATGACAGGACCTTGGGAAGTTGACAGAGTATATGAATGTTACCTGGAAATCTTGCTTCTCTGTTGGCCATTCTTCCAGAATAGTAATTACCTTTGGAATCAGCCACTGGCCCATGTTTGCAGCAGCAGAAGGAATACCGGGCTATGTCCATTGTGATTGACACAACCTTTTGGGGTCTTCATACATCTTAGCTTCTTTCTCCTTGTTCAAAAGTACTTTGAAAGCACTGCCCAAGGATGCTAAAAACAGAATGACGTCATGTAAAGGACTGAAAGTCTGAGTTGATGCACTGAGGTTGGACAACCGAGCACTTAAGGCTAATTACTGATTGGACAATACTCTATTAACATATGCTTGGAAAATGGCCCTTCCCACTATTCTGTGATGGTTCAATCTTTTGTGTATACAGAGAATTATGGGAAAGATTAGGGGGTGTAGTAAGACAAATCAGAGCCACTTTGTCGGTACATGAGGAAGAAGAAAATCATGGAGATCCTGTGTCCATTCCCTTCACTTCTATCCCTAAAGACCAAGAATAAAGACCAAGGACTTTTGCTTATCCTGACTCTGGCTGATTCTAAGGTATCCAGTGTGCTAACTCGGTCTTCACAACTTCATATACATTAAAATATCTATAGCAACATTTTCTTTAAATAGTTGCAAAGACCTGGCAACAAAGTAGATTTCCTTTGACTATAGGATGACATGATTATAATGGGATATAACTGTAAGAAACAATGACCAAGGGGCAGCTAGATGGCACAGTGGATACAGCACCAGCCCTGAAGGCAGGAAGACCTGAGTTCAAATCTAGCCTCAGACACTTAACATTTCCTAGTTGTGTGACCCTGGGCAAGTCACTTGAAAAAAAAAAGACCAGGAAGAATTCAGAGAAGTATAGGTAGATTTATTTGAATGATGCATGACAAAGCATATAGAATCTAGAAAATTAAATGTGCAATATGCAAATACACAATTAAATATACAATATAAAAAATTTAAACCCTGAGACCTAACATTATAATGACCAACCTTGGCCCTAGAAAAAATAATAAAATTCAATTCTTTCTTTTCTTTGTAGAGGTGAGACACTATGGGTGTGGATCATTACAAACTGTCAAACTGAATTCTTTTATTTTCCCCCATTATTTATTTTATTTTTAAAATAAGGATAGTTATCTGAATAAGGGAAGAGGATGAATATATTGGGAAATCAACAGAATGAAAAAAGATACCATTCTTTTGTTTTGAAAGAGAAAGTTCTTAACATCTCTCCAAGGCATTCCTTGCCTCAAGGTTTTCAGAAGAGGCAGTGTGGTACAGTGGACAGAGCATAGAATCTTGATGCAGGGTCTCAAGGGTCTCCTTTTTTTCACCATGTGACTTTCCTGTGACCTTGAATAAGTGATTCCACATCTGTTGCTCTCAATTTATTCATCTATAAACCAAGAGATTTGGACTTGCTCTTTAAAAGGCTCCTTCCCATTCTAGCTCAGAGACCATTCATCAAATCTATTACAGAAAAGGCCCTTGGCTGGCACTGTTCTCATACTATATAGTTCTCTGACTATCATTTGTCATCACTGATCACTAGCACATAGCACACAGCAGGTGTTTAATAGGTGTTTATTGGATTTTACTGAATAACAAATGCAGAACTGGAATATAAAGAGCTAAGAGTCCAGGCCTGAGTCCCTCTGGGTCTCAAGAGAGGAAACATGCTAAGTGTGGTCTCTGGCAGGCCCACCCAAGCCAGGCCTGGCCACCCAATCTGGGCCACTGCCCAGCACATCTCCCGTCTTGGATTCCTCACTACTGGAGAGATTGAGATAGACGAGGCCATTCAGCAAGCAGGAGCCGAAATGACTCAGGGAATGAAGCTGTCACCCAGAAAGAGAAGATGAAGAGACTGGCCTGCCTGAGCAAAAATGAGCCCAAAAAAAGGGAAAGGAATCATCAGGCTCTGCTGGAGGGAGGGCGAAGCCCAGGATGCAAGGAAGGTATCTGGACTTGGTCGAGAAATGCCGGCAGCTCAGAGAATCCTCCAGATTCATCTGTGAGATTCAGTCTCCCTCTCTTGCTCAGGTGGAGAGTGAGGGGGCTACTAATGAGCTCAAAACTCTCCTGATCAATATGGGAGCTTGGGTATTGTTCTATTTGCCAACACAAGCAAGTTCAGCCCTCCTTATGAGCAACTTTGTGCATCTTTTCCCCAGCAGCAGCTCAAGTTAATGCCAAATCCAGTGCACCATTGTGTTGGCTCACTGTAGACTCAGAATTTGAGATCCCCCAGCCTCAGCCTTCCAGTGGCTAAGATTATAGACATGCATCACAGCACCTGACCAATTATCTGGGTTTTGGAAGAATTTTAGAAATGATAAAATTCAATACCTTTTTTTCAGTTTTAGTCTTGCAACACAATCATTTCTAAACCTATCCTTTCTCCTCCTGTAGCCACTGAGCTTTCCATTGGCCCAAGGTAGGGAAAATAAGCAATCCTAATCACATCCACCAAGTCTGGCAGCATATGCAATGGTCCACCCCTCCGCAGTCCCTTATATAGCCAACCAAAAAAGTGGAATTTCCACATCTCTTCTTAGAGACAAAGCTTGGTCATGATTAGTTCACTTAAGTTTTGTTTTACTCCTCTCTTAGAAAGGTTCACAACATCCCTGCGCCTCAGTTCTTCACTAAATAAGGCAAGTGGACAAGATCAGGAATCCTTGACCGGGGTTCACAAATCCACAAATAGATTTCAAGGAGTCCATGAAATTTGGGATAAACTACATCTCGAGTTCAATATATTTGATTTATCTATAATCCTATGTTGAATTGATGCATTTTAAACTATCATCCTAAGAAGAGGTGCCCTGACTTTTGTCCACGAGACACAAATAGGCTAAGACCCCTGGACCAGATCAAATGTAAAGCTACTAGAACTCTCATACTATGATCTTGTAAGCTGGAGAATACGCAATGCAAATTCTAAGATCTACCTCATTCTGTAGCTTCATTTGGTAGATGGCGCTACTCCTGGTCATAACCTTTAAGGACTGTGTCATATATTTATTTATTTGTTTGTTTGTTTGTTTATTTATATGTACACATACATATATACATATATGTAGATATACACACATATATATGTAGATATATGTGTGTATATATATATATTCTTATTATTCATTCTTTTTATATTACTGTTGTCCCTGTGTATGTTGTTTTCCTGGTTCTGTTACTTCTGCATGAGTCCATATAGTTGTTTCCCAGATCTCTAGACTGATTTCTAGGCTCTTGCTTCTGAATTTCTAGTTCTTCAATAGCAATAATCACGTCCGATTCAACAAGGCTAAAATGGAGGTCATCATTCCCCTCCCGTCTTCTCAGCTTCTGAGATGGGGACCATCCTCCTCCTAACCACTGGGGGTCCCAATCTCACCATCAGCCTTGATTCCTCACTCTCTCTCATCTCCATCATCAGCTACAAAGTCTCATTATTTCTGCCTTTGCAACTCCTCTGGCATCCAGCCCTTTCTCATGGCTCATAGCTACCACAGGGGCAGCACACAGAACACTCACATGCATACATTGATATGGGAAAGGGCCACCTAGGGACCTAAGCAGGGAGAGAGAGAGATGAGCACTCACGTGAATCTGCCAGTAGGACCAGAGAACACATTTAGGCAAGCCAGTAATACTGTGTCACTCACCCAAATGACATTTGACTAAATGCTTTTCTCTGCTCTTCCCTGGGGAATCTGGCTGCAGGTTTCAGTTGTGTTCCTTTCCTTCCTCCTCCTCCTTAGCACTCAGGGAAATCTTACCATCTGTGCTCCATTCTACCCAGTAGCTGCCTGGCTCCCGGACTCTGCCCTCTATGTCAGGAGGCAGTCCAGGACAGTGGAGGCCCCAGGCCCAAGTGGAAGACCTGGGCTAGAGTGTGCACTCCATCTGTCCACCACGCCATGGCCACCCATAAAAATGGGGCCAAGTGACTGATCTTTTGGAGACTCAGTTTCCTGATCTCTAATAGGAGGATAATAATACCTACCTCTACCTTATGTCAGAGGATTGTTGTCATGAGAAAAGCACTCTGTAAATGGTAAAGTGCCATAGAAATGAGTTATTTTTAGCAAAGAGAATGAGGTGAGATTTTTAGGAAGCATGCAGCCCAATTCCCTCATCTTGCAGAGAAAATTGAGACCCAGAAAGGGAAAGAGATTTACTGGCCCAGGGTCACAGACAAGTCAGTGGCAGTTCCTAGACTTGAACCCATGCCTTCTCAGTTCCAAGTCTAGTGCCCACTCCACCATGACATACTGTCACACATCCGGGCAATGGACACAGCAGCTGAGTAGCACAGTCGATAAAGTGCTGGATCTGAGATAGGAAGACTGAGTTCACTCAGTAACTGTGTAACCCTGGGCCCATTCCTTCACTACTATCTGCCTCATCTGCAAATGAGGATAATCACAGTGCCTGTTCCTCAGGGCTGTTATGAAGATTAAGTAATTGTAAAGTGCTTCAGAAACCTTAAAATACTATATAAATACTATTGATTGTAGAAATGTATAATTTTCAGTATTTCGTTTGTTAGTTCACTTGTTTTGCCCAGACCTGCATTTTCATCAGTGTGGGAAATACAGATACAAAGTGATAATCAGCCTTAGGGTCCCTCAAAGGACAACTGGACCAAGTCTCCTGGTTTCCTTCCTATCTAGTCTATGGCACCAGGAGGACCTGAACCATGCTACCCCTACCATCTTCCCCATCTTCTGTGTTATCATGATCGCTTGTTTTTACATCCTAACACATTATAATAACATGTGATATTAATCATGTGTCATTATATCATATCATATTATGTCATTACCCTCATTGTTATTAGTCCCTCCTCTGACACATACTATATTAACATGGGCATCCACTTGGCTCTCGGTGGCCCAGTTAACTCTCTAGGACTCGGCTTGTTGCAGAGAAGGTTTTGGTTGGTAGTGGAAGGTTTCTATACCAGTAGATTCCTCAGCTCTAGTCCCTTGCCCTCCCCCCTTCATCATTACTGTTAAGTCCCTATTGGAACCAAACCCTGAAGCTACAAAGATAGTATTGAACAGTGCCTGCCTCCAAGACTCTTACGTTCTTCCAGAGGAGACAGCATTGCATAACTAAGTATATGAAGACTACTGAACTAAATGACTATAAAGTGACTTTTAATAACAGTTTTATTATTATTGCTTAGTCCTGTGCAATTTGTGACCCTCATTTGGGATTTTCTTTTTTCTTTTTTTTTCCCCTGAGGCTGGGGTTAAGTGACTTGCCCAGGGTCACACAGTTAGGAAGTGTTAAGTGTCTGAGACCAGATTTGAACTCGGGTCCTCCTGAATTCAAGGCTGGTGCTCTGTCCACTGCGCCACCTAGCTGCCCCCCATTTGGGATTTTCTTGACAAAGATAAAGTGATTTGCCATTTCCTTCTCTAGCTCATTTTACAGATGAAGAAACTGAGGCACACAGGGTTAAGTGACTTGCCTAGAGTCACTTTTAAGTGTCTGAGTCTAGAATTTGCACTCAGGTCTTCCTGATTCCAGACCTAGTGCCCCTACCTGGATGTACCATCTCTCTCCTTTACCTTCCCAGAGTCAAAACCAAGAATTTTGTTGCCTGGGGCCAGCCTAGTTACTGGGGGCAGGGAGAGAGTGCAGCACTGAATCAGGTGTGACTGCTACAATTCAGAGTTGAAATAGGCTGATGACAGGGAAGCTGAAGAATTACGAGATGTCAAGTCCTTGAGGGTGGGTATGAAATCAAAGTGGAAAAGACCAAGAGGCAGGTATTAAATGCATCATGGAGGAGGGATAGTGATGTGGAGGTGGTCTGGGGGTGACAGGAACAAGAATCTGAGCAGAATGGAGTCAACCTTTTTAGGGTTGTTCAGGGGACGGTGTCAGGCAAGTGGCAAGTGAAGAGCAAAGTTTAGGTCAACACTTCCCCCTGCCCTTGAGGGTCAGCAGGTGGGAGAGAAGGATAAGGGTCTGGGGACAGACTTCAGGAGCTCTGGGCGATGGAAGGGCAGTGACAAATAGAGGTCTAGATAAAGGAGAGTTAGATAACAATTGAGAAGAAAGAGTTCCAGAAAGCATTATGGGAAAGGTGGGCAGAGGAGGAAGGATAAGGAAAGGATGTTAGTTTGAACTGGACAAGACTGAGTGTGGGGAATAGTGACAGAAAAAAGAATTCAAAGAAGGGAGAGGAGGCTCAGGAAGGAGAGGCTGAACACACAGGTCAAAGGTGTGAGCTCTTCCTTCCCCTCCCCATGCAACTACCCACTAGCTACTCCTTCCCCAGGTTATTTTTCCCTCCCAACCTGTACTCAAATTCCCAAGGCTCACAGCACACCAACAAGTGAAGAGTGGTCTTTGAACCACAGCAGGAAAGAATGGCAGCAGCACTTACCCCAGTTCTTGTGCCCAGTCCAAAAGCCCAGTTGACCCAACCAAGTTACATCTCTTAATTCCACTAAAGACTCAGATCTGTGCTACATAGTCCCCCCCCCTGCCTTTTTTCTTTCTCTCCTTCTAAGAAAGACACAGCTGAGGTCCCCTCTTTCCCTGAGTCCTCCGTCTTCCCTCGGAGCTGTCAGTCAGCCAAACTCAGGACAGCAGCCAGCAGTGGGTCCTTGGGGAGGGACTAGACAGAGAAATCAAAGCCACATTGTTCCCTAGCTGCTCATCAAACCCTGGCAGGACCATGCTATGCAGTCTCATTTCAATGAATTTGCATGAAATGTTTTTCATCCCTGATGTGTCCCCAACACACACACACACACACACACACACACACACACACACACACACACCACTTATACACACATTCTCTCTCTCTCTCTCTCTCTCTCTCTGTCTCTCTGTCTCTCTGTCTCTGTCTCTCTCTGTCTCTCTCTCTGTCTCTCTGTCTCTCTCTGTCTCTCTCTCTGTCTCTCTCTGTCTCTCTGTCTCTTTCTCTCTCTCTCTCTCATACACACACACACACACACACACACACACACACACACACACACACACACTCCCATTCACAGCCACAGCCCTTCACCACATCTGCTTTTGTAGAGCCTGAACCAACCACGGTGATATCATCTCTTTGCTCTGTGACATCACGCCTGGACTCTCCAGTCTGAGTCAGTGATAACTCTGCAAAGAGTAGATTCTCTCCCCTCTGACCCCTGAATACATCGGTTTTGAGACAGACTGTCAATTAAACTGGTATTCACTGAGCCCTGTTACCTGTGCTAGCTAAGCCCCAGAATTCACAGTCTGGTGGGGAGCCAAGAGCGGGCTTGCATACACAGAGTAGACTTGAATTCCGAGGCTTTGGGTTCAAATCCAGAGACCAACTCTGACGTGGGGTGTTGTATTTATCTTCTCAGACTCAGCTACATAAATCGAGGGAGGAAGTTGGACTAAGTGACCTCTAAAGTATTTTTCATTTCTGAGTTCAATAATCCTCTGACAGCAATATCGAACAACACGAGAAGTATCCAGTTAAGTGCTCAGTTGAATGAAATCAAGTGGAGAGGAGACAGTGACTGCTAAGGCACTCCACTAATAATCATAGCATCCCAGAGTTAATGGTAAAAGGGACCTTAAATCTAGTCCAAATACTTCATTTTACAGATGAGGAAATCGAGGCACAGTGACTGGCTCAAGGTGGTACAGCTAGTGTCTGAGGAAGGATTTAACTTTCGATATCTTATTCCAGGTTCAGTGCCCTCTCTACCACTGGAGCAGTCAGAAAAGACTCGGGGCTTGAACGGGACCCAGAAGACTCCAGGTGGGCCCACAAGATGAAGAAGCTCGTCTCCAGCCTTGCTGAGCAATATGGAGAAAGGCCTGGTCAGGAGCAAAGGGGAGAAAGTGGTTTTTCAACGGCCAAGGACCAACATTGAGATATGGGAAAAACCTTAGAAGTAATCATGCTTGATCCCCTCACTTAAACAGAGGCTCTGAGAGGAGCCTTGGGAAGGCCAAATAAACAGCAGAACCAGGATGTGTGTGTATATATGTATGCATAAGCATATATGTATACACGTGTATAGAACCACACATACATATATGTATACATATACACACATATGTATGTGTTCCTTTATTTAATGTGAGCTCCCTGAGAGTAGGGATTGTTTTATGCTGCTCCCCTGGCTTGAGGTATATTGTGTATACTTGCATGTATGTATGTATGTATATGTCCGCATAAACACGTACATAACCATATACACGCATGGGTACACATTGTCTTCCTTGGTAGAAGTGGTGCTGGATGTGTCCGCTGGCCCCTTTGGCTGATCTCATAGTACTTTGGAGTTCTCATTTTCATTTATCGTTTTTAATAGAAGGGAAAGGGGAATAGGTATTTATTCAGCACCAACTGTATACCAAGCACTATGCTAAGTGGTTTTTATAAATATTTTCCCATCTGATCCTCACAACAACCCTGGGAAATAGACACTATTATTATGATCCCATTTTACAGTTGAGGAAACTGTGGCAAACAGGGTTAAGTGACTTGCCCAAAGTCACACAGCTGGTAAGTGGCTGAGGCTGGATTTGAATCCAAGTTTCCATGCAATGCCCATGTTTTGTCTCCTCTACTAGGTTTCATGATGGCTGAGATTAAGTTTTATTCATTGGTGTGCCCAGTAAAGCACTCCATTGATGCTAAGTACCTAATAGATACTTGTCTGATGAATAAATTATATTCCTGACTCTCATCCCTCTCATGACCTGCACTACTGGTATCAAAAGTCTACCAACTGTTCACAGTTGATCTACTATTCTACCTCTTCCATGAAGTCCTCCCTGATTTCCCTGGAAATTATTTCTCCCTCTGGGAAATTCTCCAAAGATTGAAGGTGATTAGATTCTAATCATAATTTATGGTTATTTTGCGGCCATGTCTTTTGATACATTTCACCATGATTTCTTCCTCCTAGATCCTTTGGGCCACCTTGCCAATCAGAATTCTTGGGTATTAAGAAATGCTGCTCTAAATTTCTACTTTGCTAAGTATTCCCAGGCCTAAAGCCTAATGATGGCAAAGTCCCATTGCCCTGAATAGAGCAACCAGACCGCTGGAGGAAGACAAGGGGATGATGGTAAATTCATGCTGATGTGCCGAGAGAGTTCTGAAGCCAGTTAAATATCCTCCAGGCCCTGGAGGATGCACCACACACAGGAAAGAGAATCCAGCAAATATACCGGCCCCAAATCCATTAAACCACACAATCTCTCTTTGCCACCAGGGATCTCCAGATCCCAGACAGTGATCCATAGAGAAGATTCAAGTCACAAGCTCTGTGGGACTCAGTTTTCTGATCTGTAAATTGGAGAGATGTGAACAAATGTCCTCAAAGGTCCCTTTCAGCTCACAGCTAAAGGTGACATTCACCATCTTCAGAGCTCTAAGTCCTCTCAGGGCCTGCAATTCTGTGTTCCAAAATCCCTCTCATCTCAGACAATGTTATATCAGAAAGACTGAAAGTCTAGTCAGAGAATTCAGGTTCAAAATCCCTATTGTTCAGCTTATGTGACCTCCAGCAAATGATTAGATCTCTTTGGGACTGGGAATGTATAATATTATACATTAATATTATATTAGGGACTGGAAAATGGAATGCTATGTAGTTATCATGGCCTTAGGGAAAAGCTGAGAAAAAAGTTCTTCCCTCCTTGCCTTGCAAAGGTGGGGGACTAGGGGTGTAGAAAGTTGGAGGGGCTATCGAACTCAATTGGTATGTTAATTAATTTGATTTTAAATCATTTTCCCTTTTTTTCTTTGTTGCACTAGATAGTTTGTTGGTTGGAGAAGGAAGGATATATTTTCTAAAATGAAAATATAAAAACAAAAGAGGTCTATATAAATTTTAAAATAAACATTTTGGTCAATAAATAGATTATAATCTGTAACATAAATATGCATTCATACCATGAATATATTATACTTATATGATATAAATATAAATCATTTATATAATTGTATTGTATAATATGCAATGTCAATGGAATTATAAATATTTCTTCATTTATACCATGAATATATTATACTTATATGATATAAATATAATCATTTATATAATTATAAAATATGGTATAATATGCAATGTCAGTGGAATTATAAATATTTCTTCATTCATACCATGAATATATTATATTTATATGATATAAATATAATCATTTATATAATTATAAAATATGGTATAATATGCAATATCAATGGGACTATAAATATTAATATAAGTATATTTATAAATATAAATAAATATTTATGAAATAAACATACATACTTATTATAGTTATTATTCATGTGAAATTATATCAAAAGATGTGGGAACCAGATGACCTTTGGGGTCCCTTCAGATTGCTATAAATTTTCTGTGGCCATGTTCTAAGACCTTCCTAGCTCTGACATGCTATAATGTATGGACTAATGTACCTTCCGTGTCTGATGTTCTTTTATGTACTATAATTATATCATTTTATATTTATATATATATATATAATAAAAAAAGATGCATATATATATATGTATATATATATATATATATATAAAATCAAGAAAAGATGCCAAAATATAAGGATGTTTTAAGATGAAGGTCTAACTTTTTAGATTAAGTTAACATATAAATTAAAAGGCACACAGGCCCCACAGTTCACCAGCCCAGGCAAGAGTTCAAGATAGATCAATACAAGAAATCTTCTCCATTCCCTTCCTTTTCCTCAAATCAGATCAAGAAAACAGGATTTCCAAAGGAATTCACTAGAGGTCAGGCTAGGTGGGAGGCTGGGGTGGAGAGCTGACTGTGGAGGGGGGACCAGCCTCAAAAGAACAACAAAATTGGTCCTGACTCCCCCTCCTTTGGGGCATTTTCTCTACCATTTAGTCATCTACAGACCTCTTGTTCTCTCTGTGCCCCCCTTGAGCTGGTACTTAGGAAGAGCCCCCAGATCAATTACTTAAAGAATGTCAGAGATGCAAAGGAATCTAATCCAACCTGCTCCAATTTTACAAGTGGGGAAACTGAGACTCACTTTCCAAAGGGGCGCACAGCAAGTCAATGAGGAACATGGGATCGGAATCCAAGTTTCCTGACAGGCTGGTTGACAATAGTGGACAATGCTGGTTAGAGTTGAAGCTCAGACTCTGACTTATGATTGTGTGATCCTGGGTAAGTCTCTGACTCGGTTTCCTCTACTATAAAATGAGGATAATCTTAACACTTAGTAGGATTGTTGTGAAGATTGAATGGGATAATATTTACCAAGTGTTTAGCAGCGTCTAGGACACTGTAGGTGCTATATAAATGGTGGTGATAGTAGTCATAGGAGTAGCAGCAATAATAGTAACAGTAGCAGTAGCAGCAGTAGTAGTAATAATAGTAATAGTAGCAGTAGCAGTAATTATTGTAATATTAGAAATTGTAATAGCAGCAATAGTAATAATAATAATAACAGCAGCAGTAATAGTAGCAGTAGTAATAATAGTAATTGTTATAATATTAGAAATATTAATAGTAGCAGCAGTAGTAATAATAATAGTAATAGCAGTTGTATTAGAAAGACTAATAACAGCAGCAATAGTAGTAATAATAATAACTGTAGCAGCAGCAGCAGTAATTGTTGTAGTATTAGAAATAGTAATAGTAGCAGCTATTATTCAGTAGTAATAATAATAATAATAGTAACAGCAGCAGCAACAGTAGCAGTAGTAATAATAATAGTAGCAAGCAGCAATAGTCGTAATAATAACAGTAATAATAGCAGCAAAAGCAGCTGCAGTAGTAGTAGTAATGGTGGTGGTGATGGTTGTGGCAGTGGTGGCAGTAGTAGTAGCCAGAGTGCTGTCTTAGAGTTGAACTGAGTTCAAATCCCATCTCTGACACTTCCATGCTGTGTGCTGTTGGATAAATTCCTTAACCTCTCTGAAGCTCTACAAAATGGCATTAATAATAATAATATAATAATAATGGTAATAATAATATTTTATAGGTGAAGTCCTAATAAGATACTGTATATTGAGTTAGTTTTGTTTTCTGGGGAATCACTGTTCACAGCTCTCAGAGTCACACTGCACTACACTGCAAAAAACTCTAGAGAACATCTAATGTAATGTCTCATTGAAGAGATGGGGAACGGTCTCAAGGAGGAGAAGCAATTTGCAGGAGCTCACCCTGCTCGTATGACACTTAAATAAATGCATGTTGACTGTCCGAGAGTCCATCAGGTCTTTGGATTCCCGGCAAAGGGACTTTCCATTACCCCATCTCTTCCTTAGCTCTACTTTTTCTCTCAGCATCCCCAAGAGATGAGGACGGTGGGATAGCTTTGGCAGGTAATCAAGGCCCATTGAGCTTCCTGAGTGATCACGGAAGACAGTTTCTTCAGGTACTTCCCGCACACCTCCCTGTCCTGGTCAGTACATGAATCCATCAATCCCCACTGACTGCAAGAAACATTTCCCTGGTATTTAGTAATCTAAGTTCCTCAACTAGTATTGGACCAGCATGTCCCATAGATCTTTTCTCTTCTATGAATAGATATTTTATATCCCTTCCCTTCCATAATGCTCCAAATTGGAAGAGACTTTAGAGACAATGTGATAGCATGGGAAAAGCACTGACTCACAGCAGATTTGAGCTCAGGTCAAGGCCTTCCACATGGTATATGTGTGACCTTGGTACATCTTTGCACCTCCTGGGGCTTCTCTCTCCTAATATTTGAAATCAGAGAGTTGGCTTAAATGATCTATTGGATCCCTTCTAACTTAAATCCTAAAGGTCCTAAGAGACCAGGATTCAGAGCTTGCTGACCACAGAGACTTGTGGATAATAAGATTTAAGCTTGGACAGGACTTCACACGGGTGTTATTCAGCTCATTTCCCTCGTTTCCAGAAGAAGGTCAACTAGGGTGTCACTTGCCCCTGGGACACCGTACAGATGCTATAACTCTTGTGCCATAGGCTTACTTACACAGGGATACTTTGGAAGATTTCTCAGACCTTTAATATGTTGTCTCCACCTGAGAAATCTGATATTTGCTCTGTGTAAGATGGAACCCAATGTATGGTCAGCGATTCCCTTTGCAAGCACGAGATTCACAAAGAAGAGAGGGGAGTATTTATTTATTGGTGGTGAAGAAAACAAAGCTCTTACCAGAGCTCATGAAATCTATCAACCCTTGCCAAGGGGTGTAATCCTTCTACAAGGAGCTATAATGCATTGATTACTTATAGCCACATCCTCCCAGGAGGAGGCACATTCATACTCAGAGCAGAGTGCTTCGCACAATTCTCCATATCTCCCAGCAGATAGTATCCAATGTCAAATCTCTACAGCTATTTTCTGTGACAGTTAGGGGATCCATCAGCATTCTGTGTCCAACTACTGCTCACACAAACCCATAACGAAGTCCTTCTGCCATGGAGCTCCTCTCATATACTAAGGTTTCAGCAGGCTTCTGGCCTCCGTAAAAGTGTGATAAGCAGACAATGGATTCCCCTCTTATTTTTTATCAAATTGTTGTCATTGACACTGGGTTGGGTCATCCATGACATGATTGTGACCTCTTTCCTCAAACTCTTGGGCTTGTGCTTCCCTCTGCCATTCACCTTTCCCAGAATCACAAAATCTGAGTTGCTAAAAGGAACTTCAGAGATCATATAATCCAATCTGAACCTGAATATTATGTGACTAAAGCAAAGAGCAATGGAACTACTCTTCTAGGTCTGGATTTCACACTACTCTTAATATAGATAGGCTAAGATTGCCTTTGTACTATTAGTTGCCACAAGCCTACATTTCCAGAAGCTTGGCTTTTTCCCCAGTTGTTCCTCCCTCCCAGAGATTAAGTGATTTGCCAAAACTCACCCAGGTGATAAGTATCACAATTGGGATTTAATCCCGATATCTTTACTGCCTCCTCCTCACTTTGCTTGCTGCTCTTGCTGTAATATGATGGCCAAACCTGGCATCCACTCCTACTTTTCCTTGACACATCTGAGCTATCTTAGGTCTAAGCAAGGATATTTACTTAAAAGAGAAAGGGAATATACAAATTCAGATGTAATGTAGCAAGAAAAAGTAATACAAAGAGCACATAAAAGAAATCATTCAGCATAGGCCAGACAAGTACAAATGAAGTTCTTCCCTGGCAGAAGTTTACTAAACCCAGCTGAGCCCACAACTTTTTAGATGTGGACAACATACTCTACAGTGCCCCTCGCTCTCAAATGAGAATGCCCTTACCCTAGGAGATCCTCCCCTTTAGTTACGCATTCCCACTTAAATATGCTCACTTGTCCCTTTCTCCATAATCATTATGTGATTCTCAGACCACATACAGTGTCAATTGTGGAATGAACTGCCTCAGGAGGTGATGAACTCCTCATCACCGAAGGTCTGCAAGACAAGGTTTGTTCAGGAAGTTTTAGAGATTCTGAACAACTGAGTCTAGTAAAAACAAAACAAAAAAAAAGATGAGTTTTCTCAATTTTGGGACAGACATGAGTATCAAGATGAATTATTCTTTTTTCTAGAGTAGGGATTCATAAGCTTTTCTTGTGTCCTGGATCAAATAGTTTGGTGAAACTTCCAACCCCCTTCTTACAATCATGTTTTTCATATATAAAATAATGAATAAATTGCATAAATGTCAATGTATAAAATAAATGTATAATGTACAGAATAAAATGTATACATTTTCAATGTATGAAATAAAATATACAAATTGCTAAGGAAACCAATTATATTGAAATATAGTAATCAAAATATTTTTTAAAACAAGCTCACAGGCTGGGATGGTGGCTTATGAATAGAGTTTTAAAGTAACCTAGTCCAAAAAACATCATTTTAGACATAAGAAACCTGGGAACCAGAGAAGTAACTTGCCACAGTCCCACAGATGATAGGTAGTAAAGTCTGCCTTTTAACACAGATCTTGGGCCTCCAACTGCAATTCTCTTTGCAGAAGAGAATTTTTTGTTTATGCAGAAGGCAAAGTGATTACATAAGATGTTTATTCTCTCACTCACCTTTGGAAAGACCTAGAGCATAAGGACAAGGATGAGAGATCTGTGATTTTATTAATAACAAGTGAAGAATCTCATGCAAATCTGTAACTGAAAATCTTAGAGAGCCCTGAGGAAGTTGATCCATCTGGGGCCACATAGTCAGTAAATGTGTCAAAAGCAATCGTTGAACCCTTAACTGGTTTTCTAGCCATCACCACCATGTTGCTTCCTAGGGAACAAGAATCAAAACTGAAGCCATAAAGAATTGAGGGGTGGAGGTATCAGGTCAGAATTTAAGGAGCTACAGAGATGAGAAAAATGAAATCTTTTCATTCTCTCCCTAGAGGACCCCAGTTGGAGAGGAGAGCCAGCTCAGTGCCCCAACTTGGGGGGGAACAGCAGTTGTAAACATGATGTACTTAGACCTTAAGATTCTCTGATTCTTGAGGCCCATCCCAGTCTATGGCCCCCTAAACCTCAAGCTATTCTCCTATGCTGACCTCATCCACCCCTTCCAGCATGTGCTCACATGAGTTCACATGGGGGCTGGCAAGCAGAGGACAGTATGATCATCATCTCTTTAGACCTGGCCAGTATCCCCTTTCAATGAAGCCCAATACGGCCTTAACTGTAGGCCTTCAGGCCCCCAAAGGCGCTGCTTTTGTAATTGGACACATGGTGGGAAGAGGAAGGCCTGGTGTTGGCGTGGGCAGTGACCACCATGGAGGAATAATAGAATCCCCTGCTGGCCCAATTCTTAAAGAAGGAATTACTGGTGGGAAGGCACCAGATGCTGGGCTCTAGTGCCACTTGGGCTACCAGATCACACACCAGAGCCTGGAGTATGGGCCTCTATTCTAGGTGGGGAGGCATTCATTCTATATGAAATGTTAAAAAGGGAGATAAATGAGAACTTTGCTATTGGGGGGGGGGAGTTCTTGGCAGAGACATTGGAGTGATTGACCATTTTCTTCTCAAGCTCATTTTACAGATGAGGAAATCGAGACAAACAGGGGTAAGTGACTTGCCCAGAATTACACAGCTAGTAAGTGTCTGGGGCCAGATTTGAACTCATGAAGATGAGTCAACCTGACTCCAGGACCAGCGCTCTATGAACTATGGCACACCCCCCCCCTCCCCCCGGCTCCCATGTGAGAAGCTTAAGGATTGACTAAGAGGCATTGCATCCAGAGTCACAATCATCAACCGCTAGAGAACCAGGGCCTTAGAGGCCTTGCTATCCTGTCTGGAACACCTTTTGAAACATCCCTAAAGAGGTCTCCAGCCTTTGCTTAAAAAATTCTAGGAATGAGACACTCACTACCTTCCCAGAAGACCTAGTGGACTTTAAAATAGCTCTAGTTTTTAGGCAGTTTTTCCTACACCCTGGGTATTCCTCCATAAAACACCTCCATACCTTTGCACTGGTTGTCCCGATACTTGTCATATGCTTTCTTCTCATCTCTACTTTCTAGTTTCCTTCAAGATCTTCAGATCTCACTTGCAAGTATTGTCCCTGTGAGATTACTTTGAATCTACTCCAAATGCATCTTGGATGCCCCCAGTTGTCTGTATATGCTTTACCCCACAAAGATTCATACTCCTTGGGGGCAGAAACAATGTTTTTTTCTTTGGATGCCCAAGACTTAGTCTACAGGAAGGAAATAAGGAGTTATTAAGCCCTTACTGTGTGAAATGGGCTAAGGGGAAAAAAAGACAGGCAGAACCTGTCCTCAGGGAGCTTACATTTTAATGGAGAGAATCAATACACAAAAGGCAGGTGAAAAGCAGGAGGGTAAAAAGAAGGTCCCTGCTCAGGGTGATGGTGTAAAATTTGGAGAGGCAGAAACAAAGCTGGAAAGTAAATGAAGAAGAGTGGACCCATTCTTCCTCCCAAAATGGAGGAGCCACAATTTTCTGATGGGAGAAAGAGGCCAGAAAGACTGAGAGTGTCCAGCATGAGCAGGCCCTAGCACTGAGGAAATTTAGCACACTTCTGGTATGTAGTAAGTGCTTAATAAATACATACAATGTGCTTTCTGAATGGAAGGGAGAGGGGAGAGATAAAAGGAGACAATCTAGAACTCAAAGTTTAAAAACAAGTGCTAAAGTTGTTCTACATGTAGCTGAGGAAAAATAAAATATTAAAACATGAAAAATAAATAAACAAATACATGTTGGGGACCTCAGTGAAATGACTCTATTGAACACAAAGTGGAAATCTGGAGTAGGAGGGTAGTAAGAATTAAATTTGGGGTCAGGACGCTTGGGGTAGAGTTCTGACTCTAACACTGTGACCAGCTTGGGAATGGTGAGCAAGGTGTTCCACCTACAAATCTATAAAATGGGGAAGAAGGAAAGGAAGGATGAATAGGAGGAAGGAAGAGGGATATGATGGACAGATAGATAGAACATTTATTAATACTCTCAGGACTGCCTTTTTCTCAGTATTGTTGAAAGGAAAGTGCTATAGATATGTGAGTTGTACGTAGGAGGAAAATTTCATATATTGTCAGACATGGTTGATTTGTTGATTGGTATTGCTGAAATTCTTTGTCTCTTAAAAAAATCAGTTCCAAGGATCATAGATGTAGATTGGGAAGGAAAGTCAGAGACAATTTAATCCAATTCTCTCATTTTTCAGATGAATAAACTGAAAGGTCACAAAAAATCGGACACAATTGAAAAATAAACAGCAACATCAAACTGAGACTCAGAGTTAAGTGACTTATCTAAGGTGACATTATTAATAAGGATCAGGGGTGAAATTTTGAAACCAAATCATCTGACTCAACAACTATTGGTCTCCCCATCATAATCCAACTCTCCCTTCTTATAGTTGAAGAAACTGAGTCCCATAGAGATTAAATTACTTTCCCAAGGTCATACAGACATAGTAGTCATCAAAGGATGAACCTGAACTCATGTCTTCAGACTCCAGAGCTAATCTTTTCATTTTACCACCCCAAGATACCTCACTGGATAGGGATGGAAGGTTACATTTAAAAATCGAAAGTGATATAAAGCAAATTTTTATTTAAAAAAAGGAAAAGAAATATGTTATGATCTGCTGACAGAACAAGTAATAGACAGGTAGGTGGCTTAGAATGCTGGACTTTGGGAGTCAAAAGGCCTTGAATTGGAATATTTCTTCAGACACATTGGCTACTTCCTTTAAGAAACCCCCATATGAAAATTCCCAAGAACAATAGCCAAATATTAGCAGCCAAATAATAGCCAAAAATACAATGGCTAAAATCCAAAGGTTCTGGATTAAAAAAAAAAGCAATACTTCATGCAGGCAGAAATTAGGAATTCAAATACTAAGGAATAACAGTCTTAATCACACAAGATTTAGCAGTCATCACTATAAATAACCAGAGAGCTTGGGATATGACATTCTAGAAGGAAAAAGATAACAGGCTTACATCCAAGAATAATTTCCCCATCAAAATTGAATCTAATCCTATGGGGAAAAGGAGAGATCTTTAATGATAGAGGATTTCTAAGCATTCCTATTGAAAAGATGAGAGATATATAAAAACTTTAAAATACAAATATAAGTTAAAAGAAACATAAAAGGTAAATATGATTGATCAATCAAAAAAAGGACTAAACAAGAATGAACTGTTTACATTCTAATAGGAAAAGATGACAAAATATGTTCTCTAAGAACCTTATTATCATCAGGGTTGTAGAGAGAGCCTAATAATACTAAGGGCTAAGAAGTGGGTTTTTTATGTTTTGGTTAATCTAAAAGAAAAAAGAAAGAAAAGAAAGAGAAGAAAGAGAGAGAAAAAAGGAGAGAATTACCTTGAATAATTTGGGAGCACAAGTAGAATAGTATAGAAACAAGGAGATGGGAAGGAGAGCAAATGAGCAATATTTGGATCTCACTTTCATTTGAACTGGTGAGATAGGAAGAAAACACACAGACAATTAGTGCCAAAATATGTTTTACTCAACAAGGAAACAAGAGAGAAAAGAAAGGATGAAAGAATAATTAGGGAGAGTAAATTAAAGAGAGATTAGTTCTAAACAAAATAAATGATAACTGGAGAGATAGATCTTAAAAGGGAATTGGTCTTTGGTCTGCTGGAAGAAGAGGGGCAAGAAAGTAGACAGGTTACATCAAATCTAGATCCCAAGTACTGAGCACACCTTAATCTCCCTCTTTCCTCTTATAAAAAGGAGATAGGAGTCTCCAATCAATGCAAAAACCCCACAATTCCTGAGGACTTTAAAATAGTGAACTTCTGCTCTCCAGGTTCAAATTACAACTTTTTTTTCTTTACATATTCAATCCACAAATTTGTTTTGTTTGACAATACATATCCGTTGCAAGATTAGATATTGTTTTTCCTTTGTTTTTTCAAAAAGAAAGTGGGAGGGAGAGAAAATGGTTTTCATCAATTGAGAAAATTATAAGTTTAAGAAGAGGGTATTGGTTCAATGCAACTAAGACCAGAAGAGAAAGCAACTAACTAGGAAAAAATCACAGATTTTTGTGATAAAACTCTCAAGTTCAAAATATATATGTATATATACATATATGTATGTATAACTGATTCAAATTTATTATAATGTAATGGAATATCATTACATCTTAAGAAATTATGATAAGGATGACTTCAGAGAAAACTGGAAGGACTTGTATAAACTGATGAAGAATGAATTTATCAGGACCAGGAGAACATTGTAAAGAAAAATAATTTCAAAAGATTTACCTCTGATCCTTGCAATGACCAGACATGATTCCAGAATACCAATAATGAAGAATGCTTCCAAACTCCTCATGTAAAGATGATAGTCTTCAAGATACAGAATGAGGTACATATTTTCACATGGTTAATCAGCTTTTGCTTGACTGTATATACTTATTACAAGGAATATGTTTTTCTTTTGTTCTTTTTTTTTAGTAGGGTAGAAAGTAAAGAAAGAAAATAAATGCTTGTTAATTGAAAAAAAAATTAAATAATGCTATTAAATGGTGATGATAATATTTAAACTACCTGTCTCAAAAATTTTCTTGTAAAGAAAATGCTTTCTCATTTTAAAGTGCCATAGAAATTGAGTTATTATTTCTGTTGCTATTATTATTGCTGTCATTGTTGTTATTACTACTGGTGGTGGTGGTGGTGGTGCTGCTGTTGTTGTTATCCTAAGCCAAAGTCCTTATTCTTGGGGATAATCCAGAGGCCCTGTCCTGATAATTTAAGGTTGTCAAGCCTATGGTTTCCCAATCAGACTTGGCAGTGCTTCCAAAGCTGGACATTAAGCAGAGCAGGAAATCATAAAGGACCTAGACTATTAGGGACATCAAGAACATAAAAACAATCCTCCTAGCTCCTTTTTTACAAATTAAGATTCATGAAGGGATTTCCTCCATGTAAACCATATGTAGTTCACGTATAGTTGCCTCCATTTTACAGGTGAAGAAACCAAGAAGAAATGGTATGATTTAGTCAGAGACACACAATTAGTAAATGTCAGAATCATAATTCATAGGATCATAGATTTCAAATTAGGAGGGATCTCAGAAGTCTTCTAATTCAACCCCCTCATTTTACAGTTGAGAAAACTGAAATCCAGAAAGGTTAAATAACTAGCCTCTGGTCACATATATGGTCAATGACAGAGACAGAATTTGAACTCAGTTCTCCTGGATCAAGCCAAATGTGAGACCACATTGCCTCTCATTTTCATTGAATCAGAATCTATACTATATCCTCATTTGCTTTTTTCTCCAGGGCTGATCTTAGTACTGTATATTTAGCATGTATTTTTTATTTCTGGACTTTGGACTTTGTCCTAATTTCATCTGTGCAATCGCTGATTCCCATAGAAATTATGTTTTTCTGCTACTGTTCTGGGGCCTCTTTGGGTCCCACAGAGGAGCAGATTCTTCTGAATTCTAGGACTAACTGTAACACTAGATTTTCTCAGCTCTCACCCTTCTTGTCTCAGGCAAAAACTAACTACTGAAGAGCAGGATGGATTGTTTTTAGAAAATTGCAAAGCACTTATAGTAACCCCAAGCTTCCTTTAATAGTAAAGATTTGTCTCTTCATACCAAACATCTTACTGGTATTGCCATATGTCTGGGAGATCTGGAATATCACTGCCTCTGAAGAATCAAAGATGAGTCTGTCACAGAGGAAGATGAAGAGGCAGGGAGTGACTGGGTTTGAGCAAGCTACCATGTATAACCATGGAGCTCTAAAAAAGAACAAATATCATCAAAAAAATTGTATGACAAAAAAAAGATGGACTGGTCACATAGTGAAAGCATGGGGTGAAAAGAAAAATGTTTCAGTGGTACACTTAAGATTTCAGGAAAAACGAGGAATACTTTCAGCATATTGGGTGAATATGTAATGCTGGAGAAACTGAGGAAAGACACAAATTAGGTTTTTAATATTTTAATAGTGGAGAATTTGGGCTAGCCAAAACTAGCCAGTTGAATGAAATTCTTGTCTCAAAGCATGCAGCAGTGAGCAATTAATTTCAGAGACTTTTATAGGACTCCAACTATCAGGGAAACAAGGGCAGGAGTGGGGATGGGGGGCAGAAAACTGGGTGAGTAGAAATTCCAGGAAAGGATTACAACTTTAGTTTTGATAGGATGGGGGTCAGGAGATGGCAAGTCTAGGGCAAGAGATAGTGAGTGATACCCAGGCATTTGAGATAAGCCATCTGGAGTTTTATGACTCCATTGGAATGTGAGTGACCAGAATTTAATATGTAAGGGAAAGGGGGTAGCCATAATATTTTATTCAGGGTATAGAATAATTATTCAGGGAAACTGGGGTATTACAATTCAGGGAAAGTGAGGCATTACTAATATCCTCAGTTAACTTTTTGGAAGGATGTGGATGACAGTCACCCAGAATGAGCAGACATGGATACATAGCAATATGTGGTATTGGGTAGAAGTCCTAAATAGATACAATATATTTGAGAATTTGAGAGATCATCACATCATTGAGTCATCTTAAAATTTGAATCTACCTTTTATCAGAGGAACTCGTCTGGCCAAAACTCACCCATCTCATCCCATTTCAGTTGGATTTTTGAACTCCAGCGTAGAAACTCACTACATTAATTTGTATCAAATTTTGTCTAATCAGAGTCAACCCTTCATTCTAATCTGTTGAGATTTTTTGTGGAATACTGATTCTGCATTTAGATTCCTAGCAATTTCTACTAGTATTGCAAATTTGATAAACCTTCCATCTGTGACTCATTCAAATCACTGGCAAAAAAAAAAAATATATATATATATATATACATATATATATGTGTGTATATATATATATATATACATATATATATATATATATATATATATATATATATATATATATATATATATATATATATATATATATAGAAAAGGGCCAAAGGTGGACCTTTGAGACCCCTCCATTAGAAACCTTTCTCCAAGTCAACAATGATGAGTATTAATAACTCTGGCCAGTGATTTATTCAGTTCTGAATCCTCTTAAGCATATTATGCTCTTGTTGATACTTTGGATACAGCCCACAGGCAGTAAAATGGCAAGGAGGCGGAGGGAGACAAGGGGAGAGTTGAGGTTTTGCATAGACTATGGGGAATCTGAGAGCCATAAGCATCTGGGACCTTTTTGTCCTCTTTAAAACATTCTAGAGGCTTGTCTAGTTCAGCTGTAATGAAGGGTACTTAAAGAATAGTGGGAGCAAAGACTAGAAAGAGAAAGGGATCAAGGCAACAACAGCATCAAGAGTCTAGAGTTGGCTACAGGAGTGTGCTGGTAAATATTTAATAACAATAACAACAAAAGCACTCGAAACACACTTTAACCTGAACTATTAAATTTCCTTATCACTACCTTAAATCTAAAAATCCACAAAAATAAATTAATTTGATATACAGAAAATTTAAAATCAGCCTTCTCACTGATAGATAGCCAGCCCTATACCTAGGGTTCAAATCCTGTCTGCAGTAGTTATTGTGCGACCTTGAAGCAAGTAGATTAACCTCTCAGAGTATCAGTTTCCTCTTTTGTAAAATAAGAAGAAGTATACCCTTAGAAACTCCCTCCCAGGGCTATCCTGAGGATCAAAAGAGATGATCGATGCAAAGCACTTTGCAAACCTCAAAGTGCTCAATAGACCATCCCTATTATTGTTGAACTTGACCCCAAAGGCGATGGGGAGCCATTGAAGTATTCTGAGCCAATATAGGGGGAAGGGTTGTAAAATGATTAGTCTAAGGAAGATTAATCTGTCACTATGTGCAGGAAGAGTTGGAGGAGGGGTGAGACTGGAGAAAGGAAACCAATTAAGAGGTGGTTGAAATAGCCTAGATGAGAGAACAAGGGTGAGTGGAGAAGTGAGGAGAGATAACATAAAGGTGGAAATGACAAAATCCTATAACTGATTGGATATAAGCAGCAAGGGCAGCTGAGGAGATGAGAATGATCCTGAGATTGTTGGCCTGAAGAACTACGAAGATGATGGAAACCTTGACTAAAACAGGGAAATCAGAAGGAAGTCTTGGGGAAAAGGTGAGGAGTCCAGGTTTGAACCCTGAAATACCAGGAAGATTCATGGTAGGTCAGAGTTATCCTTATCCCTCGAGAAGTCACATGTCTGTGTGTATATACACACATATACATGTATGTGTGTTTGTGTATATGTATATTTACATATGTGTGTATCATAAGACAAATCTACTGAAACAAATGAGATCATAGTGTAATACGGTGAGGGGGAAAATGAGTTTTATAGTCAGAGCACCTGGGTTTCATCCCTGGCCATGCTACATGCTGAGTGCGTAACCTCCATCAAGAAGCTGCCAGAATTTGGGTATCAGTTTCTTCATCTGTAAATGGGTTAGAAGATCTCTAAAATCTTTTTAGTCCAATTTTCAGTGATGCTATGGAAAGAGCAAGAGAAAATGATGAGATGCAGTATGTCAAGTTCTTTTACATGGGGGTAGGGGTGGGTGAGGAAGCAGGAGAAGAAAGAAACCCCAGGGGGGAAATGGTCAGAGAAGTAGGAGAGGCTGGTGTCCCACAAGCCAAAAAAAGGGAATCTAGAGCAAGGATGGAGTCAACATTATGATACTACAATGGAGTCAAGGAGGACTGGGATGAAAAAATAGTTCTGGAGCATAAATGGCAGGCCTCTACTCCCAACAACTAGTAACTGGATTCAAAACCACAATTCCTGGATCCCAATGGGAAAGGTCTTTGTTGCAATCATCATGGGGATCTTGCTGTGGGAGAAAAAAAATTTTTAATTAATAAAAGAATCACCCAGAAGGAACAAGGGTCCAACTTTGGCCATCATTACTGAGGTTCGTTAGAGTCCTTAGGCAGAGGAAAAGTTGGGGTTAATGGAAGAGGGACTGGGGACACATAGCCTAGCTCATCCTGGCTTCCCCCTCGATTCCCCCGGCCGTCAGACGGTCTCAGGATATTTTTAGTTCGATCACTGCCGCCAGTCGTCGGCTTGGAAATGCCAGTTGCAATTTGGGCGATCTCTCCCCCCGCACTGTTCACAGCTTTTAGCTCTCGCAGGGAGGGATTCTCGCACCCAGCACGCTCCCATTACCGGGGTGAGCTGAACAGATGCCACATTTCTCTTGTCTGCTCAGACCCTGTAGGGAAATCAGACTCAGGGAAAGCAGTCCGGAGTTGGACCACCCATTTGTACCACTTTTATGACACTTAACCATAGATTGCTTTGGGACTTTCTTTGGATCCTGGCTTTGTGCTTCTTATTCTTAAAGCACCCCTAATTTATTTGGGGGTGGAGATGCTAGTAAAGACTTTTTAATAACCTCAGAGTCCTGAATCTAAATCTGGAAGGGACATTAGTGGCTATTTAGCACAAATTCCTCATTTACCAGATAAGGAAGTTGAGATCTGGGATGGTTATCACTTATCAAAGGTCAGAGTGCAATACCTGTCAGAGGTAAGATTTGCACCCAGGTTTTTGATTCCTGAGCCAGGGTAAACCTGGATCATGGAACATTAAAGCCAAAAAGGACCTTAGAAAGAGCTAGTTTAACTCCTTCATTTAAAAGGCAGAAGTTAAGTGATATACCCATCATCCCACAGGAGCTCAAGGGCAAGGCTGGGATTTGAAATAGATCTCCTGCTTCCCTGCCCAGTGCTCATGACTCTCAGGGGGAGTCCTCTCTGTATTTGCATAGGGCACCCTCCAGTGCTTATAGGAAAAAAATCCAAGAATAATTGGGGCTCACTCCTTGAAAGTATGGATAGTTTCATTTATTGTTTTTGCAGCCCTAGCATCAAGTGCCATAAGTGGCACTTTGTAAGTGCTTGTTAATTGATTGATTGCCTGGAAGGCACTGAAGAAGTAACTAAGGCAGGATTTCTTGGGGAAGAATGAAGCCTCCTATTCCAATGGCACAGGATTTGGATTTGGAAGGACACTAGCATTAGGCACAGAGCTCCCTAACCGACTGTGTAGCTAGTGCCCTTGACCCGATCTCTTCCTTAGCCCGACCCTATGGATAATGCTTCAGTGCAAAGGTTTAATGCCATGTTAGAAATGACGATGGATTCTTTTCATGAGGGCTCTTAGGGTTATCCTGATTCAACCTTATTCTCCCTTTTTAACTATGCTCCTTAGAGAGAGGCCTTCAGGACTCACTGCATGAAGCATCAGAGATTTTCAGAGACAAAAAGGACCTCCCAGGCTACCTAGGCTGGTTGGCTTGTCTCTACTTGAATATTTTTGGGGTTCACTACCACTCACTGCCTCCTGGAGAGATCCATTCATTCTACTTTCAGGTAGCACTAGGTGTTAGCAAATTTTTTCTGCGCTGAAATGTCTCCCTGAAATCTCCTTCCTCTGCTCCTAGCTCTGTTTTGTGGGTCAAATAGAATAAATCTGAGCCAGGACTTGAAAGTAGTTATGTTCCCCCACCCCAAAATCTTCTCTTATTCAAGCTGAAAATTCTCAGTTCCCCAATTTATCTTCCTGCGATATTATCTCTAGTTCTTTCTCTATCCCAGTTGTTTACCTCTAGATGCCTTCAAAAGCAGAGCCCCAAAGTAGACACAATATATCATGTGTTGTCTGACTGCCACAAAGGATTGTAGGACTATTACCTGTTATGATATACTCATTTCTTTTCATTTTTATTGCTATCTTTTGTTTTATAGGTCCCTAATTTCTGAATATACCTCTCCACTTAATCTATCATTGGAGTATCTTTTTTAACAAAAGGAGAAGGAGGAGGAGGAGGAGGAAGAGGAGGAGGAGGAGGAGGAGGAGGAGGAGGAGAAGAAGAAGAAGAAGAAGAAGAAGAAGAAGAAGAAGAAGAAGAAGAAGAAGAAGAAGAAGAAGAAGAAGAAGAAGAAGAAGAAGAAGAAGAAGAAGAAGAAGAAGAAGAAGAAGAAGAAGAAGAAGAAGAAGAAGAAGAAGAAGAAGAAGAGGAAGAGGAAGAGGAGGAGGAGGAGGAGAACAAGAAGGAAAGAGGAGGAGGAGGAGGAGGAGGAGGAGGAGGAGGAGGAGGAGGAGGAGGAGGAGGAGGAGGAGGAGGAGGAGGAGGAGGAGATTGAGGAAAATAAACCAGCACAACAAATTAATTTGCTCTCTCCAGCACCTCTCCAACTTAGTGAAGTTCATTGAGTGCTTTATTGCTAAGTATTCATCCTGAAAATCATACTGCTAACCCATGTTATGTTGTGATCAACTAAATCCTTCCAATCTTTTTCACATTAATCACTGCCTGGGCATGTCTTCCCATCTCCCCAGAGATGGTGCAATTGATTTTTTGAACCCAAGTCTATAGTTTTCCATTTATTCCTATTGGATTCAATCCATTCAATTCAATTCCAGCCTGCAGAGAACTTTATGCATCCTAACCCGGTCAGCTAACATTAATTAGTTATCAGTCATTGTCTTGTTCTATCCATTAATTTAATAATCACAGCATTGATGCTTCTTGATTATAGCTCTTGTGATCATGGAGGTACAATCAGGCTGGGGATAATAAAAGGGAGAGGAAGCCTCTACTCTGACCAAAATTGGTCAAACCAACCTATCCCCAATTCTGGCACTAACACCGGAATCCTTGGAGAATTCTGTTCCTCTCTAAAATGAATAGAGGGGGTTCAGGAAGCCCTAGGTTTCAAATCTTGCCTCAAACTCTTACTGACCATGAACCTCAATAGGCAAGGAACTCACTCTCCCTCAGCCTTCATTTCCTCCTCAATGAAATGGGGATAATAACAGCCTCTCTCTCGCAGGGTTGTTGTAAAGTTGCAATCAGGCTGTTTGTTACAGTGCTTTCTCTACACCATCTAAAGCTCCATAGAAATGCAGATTGTTGTTATTATTATTAAATTCTCTTTCATCTTCAAATCTCATGCTTCTTCCTTGTATGGATTGGAGCAGCGTAAAAGCTGGCAGAACAGGAAAAAATAACATAAAACAGTAACGAAAAATGATGTAAGTGAAAAAGAATGCTGAAAAGAAAAGCCAAGCCCTGGATATTCAAAAAAAGTTAATATGTGTAAAACCCCTTCACAAACCTTCAAGTGGTATATAAAATACCAGCTATTGTGGTTGCTGCTGCTGCTGCTCCTGCTCTCCTTGTAAATGGTCCCATCTTGGCTTAAAAGAAAAAAAATGAGAAAAATGCACTGCCTTCCTTTCCCTTGAGAGGTGAGGGGACTATGGGGGCAAAAGAGTCACATACACTATTAAAGATGGATGTGGAGCGGCCCAGTTTTGCTTAAATGCTTTCTGCGAGACAAAGGAAGGCTTGCTGGGTAAGTATATGTGTGCGTATATAAATGTGTGTGCATATGTATATACACATACATATATGTACATATATAGAAGTATATGTGTGTGGCTATATATATGTATATATATATTACCGTTTTGTGTATGTGTGCATGGATATATGTGTGTGAGCAGATATATGATATAAAAATCATCAATGAAATGTTAATTTAAAACTAAATCTTTAAAACTTTTTAAATCTTAATTTTTTTTGAGCTTCCCATGATTTACCTTGGGTCATGGGAAAAATCCGAGCTGGCTCTCAAAGCTGCCTCCTGATGCCAAAACCAGCACTGTTTTAGCCCCCAAAGGGGTTCAAGGAGACTGGTGGGCTGATTGCCCAGACGCCCACGCCACGTCCCTCAGCCTCTTCTCCCAGGAAGAACTGGCAAGCTTCAGGAACATTTAGGACTGGGGACAGCCTGCCCAAGGGTTCCCATGGCAACCACCAGAGAGGAGATGCCAGCCACCCACAGAGGGAAGAGAATTGGGTCAGGGGAATGTCAGCCCCCACCCCCAGTGCCCCAGGAGATCTTGCCCCGGAGCTCTGGTGGGCCTGTCTCAGAGCTTTCTTTACAAAGGACAGACTTGGACCCCAAGCCCTGCTGTCTCTTGTAATACATGAGCCAAGGCTGGGCCATGACCCCCCTTGGAGGGCAGGGCTCTGGCTGGAAGAAAAATTGTCAGGAGAGGTATCGGTCTGCTCGACAGAGCTCCGGGGATGAAGTGTTTTAGAGCCAGAGATCCAGAGCTGGGGGGTGGGGAGATTACAGATCCTCTCATCTGAGCCCTTTGCTTGTTAGATGAGATGTGGAGCCCTGAGCGAGGTCTGTGACTAACCTGTGGCCATTACTAGAGGGTCGTGCAGAGAAAAACCAAGATTCCAAACCTAGGCCTCTAGCCAGCCTTCCAGCCTGGCCTGTCCTCTCCCCTGCAGCCTCCGCCCTGAGTCCTGGGTCTTTGGGAGGAAACTCATTTCCCTTTTTCTGGGAGTCCACCAAGCTCTGGCTTTAGATGCGTCCTCCTGGAACTTCCTGAGGCATCATTTCTATACAAGAGTCCCACAAGATCAGCCCTGTGCAGACTGACACTCCCATTTTGCAGAGGGGGAGACTGAGGTAAAAAGAGCTGCCTAAAATCAGGCAATAGGATATGTCAAGGCTAGGACTGGAGACCAAGCTTTCATTCTAGAGTTCTTTCCGCTCTGCCTTGCTGTGATATTTCAGGATTCTGCTGTCTATAGATGGTATTCCCATCTCCTCCATGTCCTTCCATTGGATGGGGGAGGGGGATCCCCCTCACGCTCTGGAGAGCTTCCTTTAGATATCTTGACAATGATCCCAGAGCTATAAGGTGATATAGTAAATGATATTATCAGCAGCACCACTACAGCTACCACCATTATCATCATTGTCATCACTAGCATTTATATAACTTAAGTACCATCCTCACAACCATGGGAGGCAGGTGCTATTATCCCCATCTTACAGATGAGAAAACTGAGGCAGACAGAGAGAAGGTACCTGACAAATAGTAAGTATTTGAGGTGAGATTTGAACTTGGGTCCTCCTGCCTATCTAACACTATATATGCCACCAAAATATTAAGTGGTAGAACCAATATTTAAACCCTGGTCTCCTGACTCCTGATCCAGCCCACCACACAATGCCCACCTGCCTTTTATCTAGTCACTCAGCTCTCTCATAGCACTGCTAAAGCTGTTCATTCTCCCTAATTCTTCATTGGAAATATGGCCTCCTCACACTCATCATGTTCCGCTCCATTGGTCTTCGTTCACCTGGGATTTTAATCCTTTGGGAATTAGAGTATTCAGTGCTTTGTAGCCATATGGCATCAGTGGAATAATATCAATATGAAAGGATGAACTGTTGTTTCTGAAAGTTTGAGGACTAATTAATTAAGGAACTGATCAGCTTCCCAAAGGCAATCCCCACTGCACTCTCCTTCTTCCTCATTTTTCTCCTTTTCATTGTATTAAATCCTGAAGGTGAATTCATTTTCTTTCAAACCCACTCTTCGTTTTCAGCATCTGTCTGAGACACATGACCATCCATGGCTGATCTTGTGACGTGACCCTTATCTCATCCTATTCTTCAGGCTTCTCCACGACCCAAAATTTCAGCATTACCCAGATATGCACAAGACTCCTCCTGCCTCAGTTTCTTCATCTGTAATACAGTCTAAGAGAATAAGAAGCCCCCTGTGGAGAGTAATTCAAGAATATGACACATTTAATCTTCCCAGTTTATCGATCGATACCAATCCTCTGCAATGAACATGGACCGACTCTATGACCTGGCAAAGTAACGGCACAGAAGCGAACGATGAGCATTCTTCCACCTCTTTGGGGTAACCATGGATCTCATTAGGAGACTTTGCAGCACCAGTCATTCCTAAACTCTGAGGACTCTGAAGGACCTCCCCGTTCATGGGGGATCTCTCTTTGATCTGAACTTCACTCTGGACATTCACTGTGACTAGGGCAAACATTTTATCAAACGCAGCTTCATTTTACACTTTGCTTTATATCAATAATCAGAAGGTTACTGAATAAATTTAGCTCATTTGCATCTTTTAAGGAATCTTTTATTATTACGGCTCGTACGTAGAAGACACTTCATTGGACAAGAGCCTTTAAGGAGTTATTTTATTCTGCTAAATCAAATGCTTTTTTTATAGTCAACAAATAAGACACACAGCGGGATGTTGTATTCTCGGCATTGTTCAGTCAACTGTAGGCTGATCGAAATTTATTCTGCTGTAGAATATGGTTTCTGAATGCCTGTCTATCCCTCTCATGCCTTCATCAAGGATGCCCTCAATTTATGGATAGATTATTCTCATGAAAATCTTGCAAAGATGGGAAATTAAACTAAACATCAGATTTTTTTAGATCACCTTTCAGGGGGGCTATAAGATGTGTGGAGTTTTTTTTATTCCTCCAAGCATTTGGTTTCTTCCTCATCATATATCCTGAGAATCGATACTTCTGCACTCTCAGAATGGTGTCAGCTCTGGCGCAGACCTCCTCCGTGTGTTTGTCTAGGACAGCTGCTTTTTCCATCTTTGTTTCTTTAGTACCATTTCTGCTTCCTCATATGGCACATTGGGGACTGTGAAGTTAGAGTCCAAATGTGATGGCTCCACTGTTATCGACGGAGAAGAGAGTTGGTTTCTAAAATCTTGACAAGTTTCCCATTTTTCATCTGTTCATTGCCCTCCATCCAGTTCCAGGCTATAGCTTTTCAAAAGCAAAAGCCTCAAGATGGACCCATCCATACAGAGTGCCAAGTCTGGCTCCCAAACTACTACTCTAGGACTTATTACTCATTCTGGTCCTGCTCCTCCACCTTGTCTAGGGGTCAGGGAATACTTGGGCTTCTAGCCTCGGTTAAGGAGCACTCCCAGAGCTGAAGTTTTCCTGGTGTCTTCCAGAACCCTCTTAAAACACTGTCCAGGAATATCTGAAATCTTTTGTTCTAAGACCTTTCCCAGGTCTCATAGACCCTAAAATAGAGGGAATGTTAGAATATAGAACACAAAATATCGGACTAGCAGAGGGAGGCAAAATATAGAAAGTGAAAGAGACTTCAGAGTTGAAAGGAACCTTGGAACATAAAATTTCAGAGTCGGAGAATTACTTTGGACTATGGAACAAGAGCTGAAAGAGACCATATGTCACACCTGGAACAGTTCTTAGAGCATAGAACAAAGCATCTCAAAGCTGAACAGAACCTTAGAACACAGAATATCAGAACTGGACAGAACCTTAGAACCTACAACGTGAAATCTCAGGAATGCTAAGGATCTTAGAATGTAGAATGCCTGATCCTGAAGAAACCTAGAAATATTGAATGTCAGAGATGGAAGGAACTTAGAGATAAACCATTCTTTGTCATCTGTCACTAATTCGCTCTATAATCTGGGTCTAATTTATTTGAGCTTTTTCTCTAAATTCCTCCTATTATATCCCTAGTTCTGCCTTCTGGGACCACACAAAGACTCTTCTCAAAGCCAAAAAAGAACTCACGTTGACCAGGAAGGCCATACATCAGAGAAGCTTGAGGGCGGTGGGCCAGATTAGCCAATGGAAGTTGGGCAGAAAGGCAGGGGGCAATGAGAAGACCCCAACCCTTTGCTCCTCAGTCAGGTTAGCAAGCACCAAAGGGGAGAGGGAAAGAAAGGACTGGGACAATGACAGAGTAGAGACTTTATCCCCAAGAAATCAAAGCATCCTCATGGTACATTATTCTAATGTGTCACCATGGAAAGAGTGGCCAAGTGGAAGAGAATTTCAAGCAGAAAGGGATATAGATCATTATGACATCATGGCCTCTGGGTGTCTCAGCTCCTGAAGAGGGAGAGTTGACACAGGGCCAGAGAAAGGAACAAAAGGAAGATAAAGAAGCATGCTAGGCATGTATTGGACTACCTGCCAGCTAGGGGAGAGGGAAGGGGGAAGGAAGGGAAAATATGGAACAAAAGATTATGCAAGGGTCAATGTTGGAAAAATTACCTATGCATATGCTTTGTAAATAAAAAGCTTTAATAATTAAAAAATTTTCAGCAGAAAAGAGATCTAGAAAAGAATGAGCTAGAGGGAAACAGAGACAGAGCATGGAAAGCAGCTTGGAGGATCAAAGAGACTTGTAGTTCACATCAGACTTCCTGGGTTCAAGTCTTAGCATCTCACACTTTTGTATGATTTGGAGCAGCCCTTCTCTGAACCCTGGTTACCTCCCTTATAACCAACTGGGAGAATTCTTGCACTTCCCATCCAAAAGAGTTATTGTAAGGACTATACTTTATAAACATTAAGATGTTTTCTCAATGAGATTTATTGTTGCTACTAGGAAATATCTTCCTTCCAGAACTCACTGTGATTATTCTGCTGAAAGGGGGCTTCTGCTTAATTCAGTGGGGTGGTCCAAGCTGGGTATGGGTAAGTCTTGAGCAGAATCTGAATATGAGCAAAGGTCGAGAGTGGATATTCCTTCCCAGGTGGGGTGAGAGAGACATAGAATGTCAGAACAAGAAAGGTCTTTAGAGCATAAAATATACCATATCAGAGCTGGAATCAGATCTTAGAACAGAGACTATGAGTCCTAGGAAAGGCCTTAGGACAAAGGGTTTCAGAGCAGAGAGAGGCCTTCAAACAAAGGATTTCAGAGCAGGGAACACTGAATGTTTTCTATAGAAAAAGGACTTTGAATGTCAGAGCTAAGAGGGGACTTGATCTGAGGTCAGAGAATCCCATGTCATGTTAGAGTTTGGAATAATGCTCTAGGATGGGAGCTCACAATAGGATCCAGAACACACAGAGAAAGATCACAAACAGGGATCAAAGCTGTGTTGATGGTCAAGAAAAACTTCTTCCTGAGCACTGAAGGTCATTTATTGAAAATCATTATAAATTTAAATGTAACTGGTTTTGTAATTGTTCTAAATTAATCATAAATTACTTAAATTACTTTTTAAATATAGAAACGAAAGTAAATTATCTTTCACTAATATTGATGGGCATATTTATAGGTGGTCAACAATCAACAATTAGTATTTTTTTTTTTTGAGGCTGGGGTTAAGTGACTTGCCCAGGGTCACACAGCTAGGAAGTGTTAAGTGTCTGAGACCAGATTTAAACTCCGGTCCTCCTCAATTCAAGGCTGGTGCTCTATCCACTGCACCACCTAGCTGCCCCTTGTTAAGTCCTTTTTAATACCGATGGGCACATTTTATAGGTAGTCAACAGTCAACAATTAGCAACTATTAATCCCTTACTATATTTCAAGGTACAATGCTAAGGGTTAGAAAATACATGGCCAGAAATAGTCCAGGCTTTCAAGGAGCTTACAGTCTTTTGGGGAGAAAACATACGATTATGGACAAATGATACCGTCAAGATTGCATATAATCTCAGACGGAAGGCACTAAGATTAAAGGGGACCTTAATGACTTCTTGAAGGTGGGACTTTAGCTGAAAGGAACCCAGGAAATAAAGATGAGGAAGGAAAAAATTTCAGAAATCGGGCATGGCCGGAGAGAGCCCAGAAATGGAGTGTTTTATGAAAGAAACAGCAAGGAGACCAGTGTCCCTGCATTGTAGAGCATTTGAAGGAAATGTGGAAACTTGAGAACAGACAGTCTATGAAGGACTTTAAAAACCAGAGTATTTCATATTTGATTCTGGAGGTAATAGGGAGCTACTGCAGTTTTTAGATTTGAACAGTGATATAGTCATACATACATTCTAGGAAGATCCATTTGACAGTTGAGAAGGGGATTGAATGGAGTGGGGAGAAACTTGAGAAGGGCAGACCCCCCCCTCCAGCAGCTATTGCAATAATCCAGGCAGGAGATAAGGACTTAAACCAGGTGACAGTGTCAGAGGAGAGAAGGTGGCTGGAAGAGAGATGTTACAAAGAGAGAAATAACAGGACTCGGTAATCATTGACCCCATCAGGTAAAAGAGAATCAAAGGTGACATCTGGATCATTGGTAGGATGGTGACATGCTGGATAGTAATAGGGAAGTTAGGAAAGAGAAGATAATGAGTTCAATTTTGGACATATTGAGTTTATGATATCTATGAGACATTCAGTTCAAGATGTCTAACAAGTAGTTAAGGCTGCAAGACTGGGGTAAGAGACAGATCGGATTTGGACAAGCAGATCTGAGAATCATTTACACAGAGAATCATTGTATCCATGGGAGTTTGTGAACTCTCCGAGGGAAATAGTACAGAGGAAGAAGACAAAATGGTGCAGAATATTAGGTAAGACCTGGGTAAACATGGAGCAAAGAGAACTGAGAAGGGCTTGCTAGTGTGAGGAGGGTATCATAAATCTGTAATTAGTTTCCCTGGGTGTGAACATAGCCAAGGACGCACAAAGGAGCAGGACAACAGCAGTTGCTACTAATACCCCTAGGGAGAACACCAGACTGAATTCTATTCTGAGACTGCCTGTGGGTGGCAGCCAAAAGTGGGGAGAATCTGGGGCTCTGGGTTTGTTTTCTAGGATGATTCTCATACCTTTCACTGCAGGGCTGCTTTTCCGGCCAAGAGGGGACCTAGAGAGCCAGGTGAGATTTGTCCATGGCTGAGCAGGAAGACGCCGTGCTCTGTGGGAGGGAGCAGAGGGGCTGGCTCTGGGTCTTTGTTCCCTTGTGCTCTACTTGTATCCCTGAAGAAGCCTGGGACACCAGGCTAAGCTGCAGGCTGCCTGAAATGAGGCAGAGAGAAAACAGAACAAGTGCAAGTTCTTCAAATCCATGTTGGTCAAATGACATTTAACTAGTGGTGTGGCGAAACCTACTGGTGCAGAGAGCCTATTGTTAAATTTTCATTGTGAGCATTTACATTTCAGAATTGGCAATCCTACACATTAGGGCTTGGTTTGTTCTTTGGTTTATTGCCTATAAACTAATTATTGTAATTGGTTTTTTTATTGGTTTATTTGGTTTGATTGATCATCTAGATTTAAGAAGATGATGGAGAAAATGTTAATAATGCAAATTAAATTGAAAACCATGTCCTGTACGTTTCTTTTGAGAAAACTGATTGTTAAACATTTACCAGTACACCTTTGCATGCAATCCTTGTAGGTCTGAATGAGGTTTGATGTCAATATGGATAAAGCCTTTTTAGTAGGAAGGACTAAAATTCAGGAGTAGCTTATCTCTGGTGTTGGTAAGGGATGTGGACCTATTTAACTAGGAAGTTGGGTCAGAGGTGTGACTGGGAGGGGGTTTGTGGAGGGTCTGATCCTATGCTGAGGTTGTCACGAGGTGGGCTCGATCCATATTCTGGTACCTGTAGTAAGACATAAGCTGGGCCAGGCTCAGGTCAGGTGATATAGAACTAGAAAAGACATTGGGCAACCTTTTGAATGACATCCACATTTTCTAGATGAAGAGGCTGAGGTTCAGAGAGGTAAGAGTGGGAAAGCATTGACTCTGGAAAAGAGAATCTGGGGTTCCAATCTGACCACATGACTTTGAGTAAATTACTCAATTCCTTTGGTCCTCCTTGGATAAGGTAACTTCTAACTCCCCTTCTAACATGAGGTTTATTGTTGTTGTTGTTCCAAGCACAAGGTTATTTACAAATTTTTTAACAAATGACTTTTCTGCAATGTAATTAATTCTGTGACTTCAGCACACTCACCTTTTCCCACCCTGCCCGTTTCATCCACAATGTCACTTTCTGGGAATTGATAAAATGGCACCCATCTGGAAAGTAAACTCTGACTTCTTTACCCAAAGCCAGGAGAAATGGTGGCTCTTTGAATATAAATGCTGATTTGAGAGATTCAGACACTGGGAATCTGGGAGGGTCTTTTGAATCTCCTCATGTAACACCTTAATTTTATAGATAAGGAAACTGGGTGTGGGTATGTAGATGACTTCCCTCCCTCCCTTCCTCCTTCCACACCAGTATCAGATAAAGAAACTGAGGTTTAGAGAAGGACGACTAGAGGTAATCCTTTTGTATTACCCCAAGTGCATGATGGATTGGGAATCTACTGGTCAGACACAGCATAAGTGTACATGGGACCCTCAGCCCAATACTCTACACTACAATTGAAATGTATGCAGGGCTAGTTAGGGGGTAGCGGGAAGAACCTCGGACATGGCGTCACCCCAGGCTTGGCCCAGTGCAGTCCAGTCCACCAGTTCCACCTGCCCCTCCCCGAGCTCCCAGAACACTTATCTCCCAGCCCACCTCCGATTTCCACAACAGAGTCTCTTCTTTGTGCCTAACTGGAGCCCATGTGACTAAGGTATGGGCCAAGCCAAGCACTTTTATGAGCTTAATTCAATGCTTTCATTCCCCATAAAATTTACAGATAGATCCGCAATGCAGCCCATGCCACAGGGACCCATGCCAGCTCCTTCAATCCATCTCTCCTAGGGTCACGGAAAGACACACTTAGAAAAGACCTTAGAAAGCATCAAATCCTCCTCCCCCTCCATCATTATATAGACAAATAAACTGGGACCCAGGGGTTAGAAGTGATGCACTAGCAGTGGCCCCTTTACCCCATCCCAAGGATATGAATGACAACAAGTAGGGTTTACCCATGAACTCCTCCAATAATAGCAATAATGGTAAAAAATAAAATAAAGTAAAAATAAAAACGCCCCCCCAAAAAAGCACAAGACCTGGAAATGTCAAAGAATGGGGTTCAGGTCCTTTTACTAGTTATGTAACTTCAAACAAATCATTCAGCAATCCTTGGTTTCACTTTCCATACTAGTAAATGATCATAATGACATTGCCCCATCTACCTCAGAGGGTTGTAAGAAGAGCACTTTGTTCATCATGAAGTGTCACAGAAATATTAGCTGCTAAATCATAAAGCATCATGGAAATAGGAGCCATCTTGACATTTATGAAGTGCTTCAGGTTTAAACATTATATACACCATCTCATTTGAGTCTCATAATTATCCTTTGAGAGAAAGTCCAAGTATTATAATGCCCATTTTACAGCCAAGAAAATGAAGGCCCAAAGAGATAATTCATGACTTGCTCAACGCCTCCCACCTGGAAAAGGTGACAGAGGTCACCTGACTCTACCTTTTATTCTTTAGTCACCGCCATGCTGCTTTCCTACAATCTCCAGATGTCAAAGACGGATGCTGTGATGGTTCCTCCTGCCCCTGGGGTAGGAGCTAGAGAACAGTCGGGGCTGCTTTCAGAGATGAGGAGCCCCTGGCCCCCAAGGAATCCATCTGAGATCCGAGGGTCAGAGTCTTTTACTAATCCTGCCCAGTTTTGGAGAAGTAAAGGGGAATTGTTATGGTTCTCTTCCTTGCCCCTCTTGTATTACCCCAACTTTATAATGGATTGGGCACCTACTGGACATTTGGACGTGTCAGAGCTATACCACAAAGAAGAGGATGGCCAGAAGGACAATTCAAGGTTTCCAAATCCCAGCCCCATCAGTGATGTATTATGTGTTCTCGAACTTCTCATCTGCAAAATGGGGGTCATAACGTTAAAAGGTGCCTCAAAGGCAATTTTACAAATGGGAAAACAGGCTAAAAAACATGAAGCAATTTATCCAAGATCACACAGGTTCCTTGACTGCAAATTCAGCTCAGTTTCCACTGGATTACATTAGCTTCACTACCCACAGAGTGGTTATAGGGGAAGCTCTTTGCAAATCTCGAGAAGATACCTGGCCAAATCATGCTACTGCGCTGGCTTTTGGCTTTTTCATCTATAAAATGAGAAAAACAGGGCTAGATGGCTTCTAATACCCTTCCAGGCATAGATTGAAAGATCCTGTCATTCTCTGTCAATGTCAGGTGTCTTTCATATATTATAAATAACGTTTGGCAGGTCACTCAGTTTCCCCTTCAGTAAAATAAGGTCAGTTATCCTGCCCTGCCTCCAACATAGAGCAATATAGAATAAATGTGACCATTGAAAGTCAGTCAACTAACATTTATTAGGTGCCTACTGTATGCCAGGCACTGTGCAAAGTACTAAGGCTACAAAGAAGGGCAAAAACCAGTGTTTGCTCTCAAAGTCTAGTGGGTGCTTTGGAATTCTGCAAAGTAGATGTAAAATATTTATGGCAAATATTAAAAAAAAAAAACCTGACTTCTTCAGCTTTGGTGGGGCTTCTGCTGTAACTGCAGCCTGAGAGGAAGTAGAATGCCTCAAACCAGGCCATGGATTCCCTTTGTTCAATTCCAGGTCCTGGCACAAATAACAAAAATAAGGGCAGCTAGTTGGTGCAGTGGTTAGAGCACCAGCCCTGAAGTCAGGAGGACCTGAGTTCAAATCTGATCTTAGACACTTAATTACTTCCTAGCTGTGTGACCCTGGGCAAGTCACTTAACCCCAATTGCCTCAGCAAAAAAGAAAGAAAAATAACAAAAATAGATAAGACCAGAAGTATGCCAGTAAATCTTCAATAAATGATTCTCTCCTCCCCACCTTTTTTGGGGGGATACCCCCAAAAGAAACATACACATACTTTTAATTGCATTATCATTTTATTTATTATTGTATTATTTGTAGTTGTTTTATTATACTTTATCGATTAATATTTTTTCCATCACTTTCTTAAATCTAAACAATTATCAAAACAGTAAATCAAGCCCATTCACCCATTTCTAAGTGCCTGCTGTGATTTGAACTGACTTCAGCACACCCCTACTGACTCTTAGATAACTCTCCAGTTACCATTTTCCGTGGCTAATAGAACACAAGCTTGTAGCCCGGATGACTAATCAATCCCACCAAGTCCTCTCCACATTCAGAGGCAGAAAAAGTTTTCTCTTGAAAGAGAAGACCCTGAGTTCACTAAGATACTTTGACTTCTTCAGCCAAAAGCATGGAATGCAGCCTGGATCGTGTTTTCCTCTGAGTCAGTGATTGGGCACTGTGGAATGATAGGGGGCTAGTTCTACCACCATGCGAGCGGGTTAGATCAGCCCTTTCACTGGGGGGGGGGTAGGCAGGACACCCTGGTCCAGCAGCAAGGGCACTGATGAATATCCAGGAGTATGGCCCCCGAATGCCAAGGAACTCCAGCTCCACCTCAGCTTGGGCTTGTCTGACTCCCTCACAATCGGAGTTTTCAAAGGGAGGTTGGGTTTGCTCACTTTAGTTTAGACCTTGCACCTCCTTTGATCTACTGTGGTAGAAAAAGTCACAGCTCTCTCCCATCTGAGAGAAACAAGCGGTAGAAAAAGTCACAGCTCCCTAACATCTGAGAGATGCTATCTGGACCGGACTGTTTTCCTGGGATTTAATCAGCACATATGACTTTGCTTCTCACTGTCAAACCGAAGGGGAGACCCTGGGGATGGCATCAAGGTAGAGAACAAGTATATCTTAGACCGTTTTTTGTCTGCATAAGCACATCTGCCAAATGAGTTTTTATGCTACCCATAAACCCACGGTGACTTAATGGGATCCTTTTTTGGTGTTCCTTGAAATCCCCTAACTTGATCATCACAGACTGCCAGCAGTCCTTTGATCTCCCTTATGTATATTGAGAAGAGTGTCTAGCCCCAAGGGGCAACACTAATCTGCAGGAATTTCCCTGGCTGTCCCATCCCTTGCACTGATGCCCTCATCTTCCATTCTGTGCTGACCAGCAATCCATCTCCCTTCCCCTTCACCTCCAATCCCGCTAAATTCCTAGCTGTCAGATTGCTGACAATGAAATGCAATTCAACAAACACTCATCAAATGGTGATTATGTGCAAAGCATTGCACTAGATATTGGGGGGAAATGAAAAATGATGGTCCTTGACCTCAACTAGCTTAAATTCTACTGGGGCTGGGGTTGGGAGGTTCCAATGTGAACTTAGTACATTGTCTCAAGACCTAGCACAGTACCTGGCACATGGGAAGCACTGAATATATGCTCCTTGATCAATTGATTAATTGGTTGAAGATCAGGAAGAAAGTCCCATTTCCAAAACTCACTACATGTGGGACCATGGACAAGTTGGTAAACTCCTCAGAGTCTCAGTTTCCTCCTCTGTAAAATGGGGATAACAATGGCTGCAGTTATTTCTGCATGGGGTTGGTCTGAGGCATAAATGATATATATAAGTATATATAAGTGCTTAGCAAACTCCAAGCACTATAAAATAGCTTTTATTATCTGGACAATTCATAGGTCATATCATATAAGACAAATCATTGTTTTAGAGCTTGAAGAGACCTTTGAGCCTATCGAGTCCAACCCTTTGAGGAAACTGAGGCTCAGACTTTGAGCTACTTCCCCAGGGGTCCACATGGGAAATGTCTGAGGCAGGATTCAAACTCAAGTCTTCCTAGTACCAAGAATGATGCTCTGAACCACTGAACCACTTTTATTTCTACTTCCAATGAAGTTAGATACCAACTAAAAAGGGTATTTGAAAGGCAACAAAGTCTTTATAAAGCTGGGCCAGTGGATGGACAACTTCAGCTTTCTCTGATGATTTTTCAAGTCAAAGGATGGAGAAGTGGGAAAAATCTGAAGGCATCTGTGTCTTCTTGGGAGAGGGAGACTCTAAAATAAAGGAATCAGGGGTCAATGCATCATTTCCCTGAGATTAGGAGCAATAGTAGTTGGAACCCCCAGATAGTTAGCCTGAGGAATGGATTCCAACACATCTCTAAGTGTCTCCCACTACAAGCCAGGGGCTTTTGTCTGTGGGATGGAAGAGTGAGATAAGAGAAATGAAA